>NC_056742.1:415459957-415479957 GCF_019279795.1 Protopterus annectens
GGGTTTCTTCATGTTTTTTTTTTCAGTGTACTGTTGCTATTGAAAACATGGGGACTGTTGGTGGGGATATGCAGACACTTATGAGTGGTCTCGCTCTTTTATGTACACATTCTTCTGTTCTACTTTGCAGGGGCATGTTTGTTCTGAGAGGTTTGCTCTCAGACATGCCCCCTGTACTCGTCCATGCTCTGTGTAGCATTAGGTGTTCAGGCAGTGCACCCTCCTTAATATGCATGGCACACTGCTGTCCTCCTCTTAGACTGGTGCTTCCGTGCAGGACTAGAGTAGTCCTGCACGGAGGATTAGTGAATCTGGGAGACAATCTTTATGGTCTAAATTAAGTAATTTAATTTCTTACTGTTTTTCAAAGTTAGCTGAACTGAGATTAACCTGTTGTCTTCCAGTATACTCTGATAACATATATATATTTTCTCAGTTACAACAGCACAGTCTGATATACATGTATATTTATTTTCTGTCCAGCAGGACACACTGTGGACACATTTTTAATGTAAGCAACTTTGGAAATATATTTTTCAATAAAAGCATCTGCACATATCACTTTGATATAGAAGTGACATGCAAGTCTTTACACATCCACTGCCCTACTTCGCCTGGCATAGCTGGCAATACCTCACATTGTCACATCTCTCCCCCCTTTGAAAATGCTGTTTTTTCAAATGACCCTTGAGAAACATGGCTCAAGAGGCATGAGCCCGTCTGGGAATACATTAACCCATACACTGTTTTCAGAACCCATCTGCATTGGCACTGCTGACTCCACTACAGTGCTGCACTTTCATGTCATATGCCTGCAATACTAGGCTGCACCTTAGTAAATTGGCAATTTGCTGGCTGTCTAAATATAGCCATAGAACCCCACAGAATCCTCCTGCCTCCTACTGAAAATATTCATCACCAGGGCCTCCCTATCATGGTAAGGCTTCATCATGTTAACATGGTACAATTTTTGCCCCTGCGTCCTGTCTAGCAGTTTTACTATGTAATTAACATCACTGACCTTCCTTATCACTTTAAATGGTCCCTCCCAAGCTGCTTGTGGCTTATTGTGTCTGACAAGAACAAGAACCATAACCTGCTGTCCCACAGCATACTCTTGGGCTCGAGCATTCCTGTCATACCAGACCTTTTTCTGCTGTTGAGCTCCTTCCAGGTCCTCCTGGGCCAAGCCCATGAACTCCCTAAGTCTTACCCTGAGGTTTAGGACATATGCTACAACAGACTCCTTGTGGGATTCACACTCACTCTCCCACTCATCACGAATCAAATCTAAAGGCTTTCTCAGCCTATGCCCATACAGCAACTAAAAGGGTAAAAAAACTGTAGATTCCTAGGGTACCTTTCTCTAGGCAAGCAGCAGATGGGGATAATATTTGTCCCACTCTCATTTAAACTGGTCTGCAAATGCCTGTAGCATGGTCTTTGATGTAGAGTTTAACCTCTCCACAAGACCATTAGTCTGGGGGTAGTACAGATGGTTTTCAGGTGCTTCATCCCACAGCACTGCCACAGATAAGCCAGCAGGTCTAACATGAAACTGACACCTCTGTCAGTCAGTATTTCTCTCAGGAATCTTCCCCTGCTAAAAATCTCTAACAAAGCATTTGCGACCTTCTCTGCCTCGATGGAAGACAGAGCCACTGTCTCAGGTTATCTAGTAGCATAATCTACTACCACCAGGATATACTTCTTCCCTATGGAACTTGGGTACTCAGAGGCCCCACAATATCCATAGCAACTGTTCACTCATGTAAGTCGCTAATACTGCCTTCCTACAACCCGATGACTGTTCTATGACAATATCTGACAACTCAAAGGGACTTTTACAACCCGCCAGTCTACTGGATTTTAATCTTTCCTCACTTTATTGGCTCTGCTACCATCACTTCCCCTCTTCTTTCTCATATTGCCTATCTTGCCATTTCACTTCTATCAACACACTTTACACTAACCCTTTACATAACTGCTCCTATCGTCTATTTTGCCATTTCACTTCTATCAACACCCATTACACTAACAACTTCTTTTTTTACATATAGTATTAGTCTGCTCTCATCCTGGCTATCACTGCACCCATATTTCTGTTAACACCTCTTTCTTCCCTTTATTTTTATAGTTATCTTCAACTGATAAAGTAGCTCTCCTCCAACTTTCTCCCAGAATCTTCCTCGCTGGAAACTCACCCTCAAGGCAAAATAAATAGTTCAGCCAAAACGACCATCTAAAACCTTGAGTCCTCAATGTACATTTTTCAATTGCCTTATCAGATTTATTTCAGTGAGCATAGAAAGAGGTTTTAGTTTAGCAGCCTTTACTGTAGTTAGGCATGTACACTAATCGTGTTTGCTACCCCCACACGCCCATCTAACGATTCTTAAATATTCCTGACTTAAGTGCAAACTATACTTTGCATTGTAAAACAGATTGGCAAGTAAAACTGTATTCATAACAGACTAAAAATCTAAGGAAGCTCCCCTTCCCTACTTACCCATCTGCTAGAAAGATGCTTTTACATTTTAATTAACTTAAATCCTCCTCCTTACATTAACTTACTTCACTCTCTTATAAAACTCACCTCTAAACATCTGAACTTACTGATTTTTTTCTTGTGCAATTCCCTGTGGGAGGGCCCAGCCCCACTCCACTCCCCTACCCTACCCCCATTCCCTCCCAACCCCAATTTTCTTACATTTATACTATCCAACCACACTCCTTACTCCCTTCAACCACTCCATACAGATCTTTCTCAAACTCCACCCTACCTCGCTCCACTATATATCCCAATCACTACCCTCTACCTACTCACTCAACCCCTCCCCTCTTCTTCACTTCACTCTACCACTCCATCTATCTGCCCATTATGCATCTCTCCTTAGTAGCCAATACTCTACTACTCCTTTTTACTTAACTCACCTATAGCTCCATCTCCTGCCACTCATTCCAAATGAGGCACATCCACTCACCAACACTTCCCTTCTCCACACATTACTCACAATCCAACACATATACTAACATAAGCCCACAACTTTATAATAAATCAACCACTCTTCTCCTATGTTTCAAACACTTACACACCTACCATCCCATTTCCTCAGCTTTCAGATATCGCAAACTAATTAACAAATGTAGACACCTACTACTACACTCTGTAACACAAATTATAACTTCCCACCCTACCAACACCCTTCCCCATCCACCACCACACCAAATATTAATCAGTCTATTACTCATCCCCATCCCTATCCCCTTCTGCTAAAAACCTCTAATTCTGACCTACTCTTAACCAACTTCAATCTCTTTAGTATCATAAATAAAGCAAGTGAATTCCATGCTACCCTAGCCACCTATTCACCAGATATAGCTGTGATAACTGAAACCTGGTTAAAGTCCCACATCAAAGACAAAAATTATCACAACTGGCTATAACATCCGTAGACTTGAGAAAATAAACAAAAAATGTGGTGGAGTCGCTGTTATGTTTAAGGGCACTCTCAAAGGTGTACAACTAAACTGTGCTCCTCCTGACCTACCCAACTCTGAAATCTTAACTATTCGCATTGAAATCAACCCAAACAAATCAATAATTTTCATAGCCACCTATCTACCTCCAGGCAATAACCTTCACACCATTGAAAGTCTACTATCTTGGGCATCTACCAATTTCAGACAAGAAACTATAGTTCTTGGTGATTTTAACATCATTCAGCACTCCAGCTCATCCAATAACCCATCCAACTTTATAAACCTGTCCAACTTGCACAGATAAAAATTCCAAAAAGCAGTCAACATTACAATGGATATTAACTAATAAACCTAACCTAAACTACTTAGCTGGTTGACTTCCTAACTTCCTCAGCAACAATTCTCTAACCTTTTCATACAGAAAACATGTGCAGACTCAGAGCATATTCACCTACAAGTACATCCATACCAAAAAACTTCTCCCCCACTACATTTAACCTACTACTCCAACAGTGTGACTGGACACCCCTTAAAAACCTTCAATTAGACATAGTTGTTCAGTACTTCAACAATACATTCCTTAAAAGACTTAATGACCTTGTCCCTACTAGGAAAGTATGCTCTAAAGCCAAGACCTACATTGTCTAACCAAAGACACCAAACTGCTACTTAAACACAGAGATAGAGTCTGGTCAGCCTACTAGACCACCTAGTAGCCTATCAAGAAATATGAAATCTAGCTAAGAAACAAATCAAAAAAGGCAAACAAACTTACTTCCAAACCTGTCAACAGAAACACCTAAACAACCCCCATAAATTCTGGCAAAACATTAACTATCTCCTCAGCCCCAGTCATACTCCAACCCCAACTCAGTCACATCAAGCAATACTGACCCTATTGCAAATCATATCAACTCTCACTTTATAAGTACTATAATCTCACTACTAGGCAGTCAGCCCTTTCAGGCACTTACTGTTCCCTCCCATTCTCCAGCTAAATGCCAATCCTTTCACTTTTGCACCCATTCAAATTAGTTACATAAAAACTCTCCTAACCAAGCTTAAAACCTGTTGTTTTGTAGCTGACCAACTTCCTAATGAATTTCTAAATAATTGCCACTCCTTCTATTGCCTACCTCATATCTATTGTGATTAATCATTCTAATGCAGAACACTATGTCCCACTTCTCTGGAAAATATCACACATCATTCCCCTCCACAAAGGAGGGCCCTCTAAAGAACTAACTAACTTCCATCTCATAGCCATCCTTTTCTCCTTAGCAAAAATCTTAGAAAAATGAATCCACAATCAACTCCTTAACCACTTCCTTAATCACAACCTCTTGTCTAGTTCCCAACATGGTTTTAGGCATAAACATAGTACTAGCACTGGCCTCATAACTTTCACTAACACCATTCATCATCTCATAAATAAAGATCAGCTTGTCTCATCCATATTTCTCGATATGTCCAAAGCCTTCGACACTGTTTCACACCAACTACTACTCAACAAACTCTCATCTTATGGACTCAGTTCATCATCCGTAACCTGGTTCCAAAGCTATTTCTTCAATTGGCATGAGGGCCACTAAATGGGAGAACAGTCTTTCCCCCCTACTAAACCCATCTCAGTCGGTGTTCCCCAAGGTTCCATACTTGGTCCTCTCATCTTTATTATATTTGCTAACAACTTTAGTTCTGCAACTAAACTAGCCTTCATTGCCCACTATGCTGATGATGCTACACTTATCTGTACAGCCCCCTCACTCCATGAAATTCAACAAACAATGCAAACTGCCCTATGGGACACAGAAAGTACCTCACTGAACATCAACAATACTAAACCCAAACAAAACTAATTTAATAGTTTTCAAAAACAAAAAATCCCAAACAACCCCACCCCTCACAATCCTCTGTTCAAATAGAACCAAGATAGAACCCAAAAACCAGACTAAACTCCTAGGTGTCACAACAGATGATAATCTAAAATTTGATAAACATATTTCTCTGAAAATCAAAAAAGTCCATATCAAACTTGGCACACTCTACTGGGCCAAACCAAACCTTAGTCAAAGTGCCAGGCTGGCCACTGCTTGATCACACCTGCTATCCTCCCTCCTCTATGGCTCTCTCATATTCACAAACCTGAGAAAGACAGATCTCAATAATGTAAAATCATGCTACAAAAAAATGCAAAGTTTGCCACTAATCATCCACATAGGACCCACCACTGCACAGTTCTCCCCCAGCTCAACTGGCTAGAACTTCCTAACCTTTTATTACTCAATCAGCTTACCATGACCCACAAAATAGTCCAACAATCCAGCAACTGCCCTCCTCTTTCCAATCTAGTTCAACCTAGTACCAATCTCAGGTCACACAGATCCTCATGCAAACTTATGCTAAAGGTTACCCACTTCCACAACAATCACGACAACTCCCTCTATTCTTACAAAATAGGTCAACTTTGGAACACTATTCCTCACCCTATCATAAAAAAATCCTAACCATCCTGAGTTCAAACGACTTCAAAAGGACTACCTTGCTACTCCTGGCTAATCCTTCCTAGTTCCTTTACCTTATCACTCCTCTCTCGCTTCCTATCTCTACCCCTATCTTACTGTCCCTAGCATCTCCAGTTCTTCAATTTTATCTCTGTCCTAAACTGCTTTATTATATAACTTAATTCCTGTGCTCTGTTGGATATGGGTTCACATGTATTATGCTCATAATCTGTGCATGTAAATAACAATTATCTTGGTGTCTCTCATGTTATTCATTTATGCACTATTATTACTTTGTTCTGCACTGTTTTATTACTTTGTTCTGCTCTGTATATATATATATATATATATATATATATATATATATATATATATGTGTGTGTGTGTGTGTGTGTGTGTCTGTGTGTGTGTGTGTGTGTGTGTGTGTGTGTGTGTGTGTGTGTGTGTGTGTGTGTGTGTACACTATTATTTGCATTTTCATATTTCTATATACATTTTTTTAATATTATCATTGATACTTGGAATTTTTCTCCCCAGGCCTCCACTGAAAATGGGCTACTGGCCCAGTCAGACATTACCCGGTTAACAAACGTAATAAAATAAATAAATAAAATAAATAATGTTACCATCTGAAATGGCTCCTCAATCACAGGCAAAGGCATCAAAGAAGTTTAATCTTGTCTCCTGCCTTGCCTACTTTTTGACACTGCTCACAGGGCCTGCAGTACCCTGATACATCCCTTGCAGTCCCAAGGCCAGTAAAAGTTCTGCATAATGTGTCTTTTGGTATGCTTTATGGCCATATGACCTGCAAAAGGAATGTCATTCACTGTGGCTAGAACTGCCAGATGGTAGACTCTAGACACTACCAACTGCTGTATTACCTCACCCTCTAGCCATCCCTCAGGGGTCCACTCTCTGTGCAGTAATCCTTTGTTCAGTATACACACTCCCCTTTTCTTTGAGAACCAGGTGCCTCCCTAGCTACCTCCATCATTCCTCTCAGTGCAGGGTCTGAGAGCTGAGCCAGTCTCAACTCTATCTTTGTAACTCTTTCTAGCTCCACTTCGAGAGGAAGTCTGGTATCCTCTAACAGTGGTGCCTCACTGTCATCCTGAGTACTACCTCTCACCTCTGCCCTTGCAGTCAATCTGTCCAAGGGAACATCAGTACCTACCAGCAGCTGTGGCTCATCTTCAGGCTCACTGCTACAGGGTAGCCCACTCCATGAAAAAGCCACCTCACCAGCCCTGGCTTAAGGTCTGGGGTCTGTCTAGGTCTTCAGCAGGCTACCAGACCCACATGCCTATCTCCAGTCCTGACTGTGTGTCACTGCATGCACACAAGGTACTGCATTATCAAAATCATTCCCTATCAAGACATCTGCAGGGCTATCCTCAAACACACCTACTTGCTTGCTTCCTTTTCCACCCTCCCAGTCAAGGTGAACCCTGGCCAAAGGCATTTGGAATGGTGTCCCTATTAAAGCTCTAATGGAGTGGACTGCACAAGCAAGTACTGTTCCTCTTTAACCACTGCAGGCTTCACAATGGTGATGTTAGAGACTGTGTCTCTCTCTTAGCAGTGGCCTGTTTTCCATCCACTAAGATCAGATATAAACTCTTGTATAGTTTGGTACCACTATTGTCTCCAGACAAATTACCACTGGCATACTGTTAATTCCACTTCCTAGCTCCCCCACCTTTTGTTCTCCACCTTGCTTCCCTGGACACTGGTTACATTTAAAACATTTAACCTTAGATCCTGGCTGTATACTTGAACTAGTGGCTACCATTGTTTCTGCTGGACTCTATTGTGGTGGTTTAGGCTGCCCACCATGGGTTCTCTTATATACACGTGCAGCACTGGGTATCCCCTTCCTGTGGAGTGATGCCCTTCTTGCTAAGTAGAGATCCCCCTTTTTCCCCACCTCATCTGCAGAGTAACACTTCTGGTCTGTCAAACAGATTATCATGTCCTCGGACAAAGTGCTAAAGGCTTGCTCCCTCACCAAAAGGTCTGCCAGCTATTCAAAAGTGGTGACCTGACACACTCTCATGCACCAATGAAAATAAGTTTTTAACTCAGCTATATAATCACATACTTTCATCTGCCTTGAATCTATGCTCAAGAAACTTTTTTTTTTCTGTAAGCTTCAGGTGTTAACATAAAACATTCTAGTAAGCAATGTTCTACTCTATCGTGGTTTAGACAATCAGTATCAGATAATTTAGAAACAGCAGTTACAGCTTTACCATGGAGTAAGAGGGTCAGAAACTGTACCCAGAGCCCTTGGTCAACAATATACTGTTTACATACTCTTTCAAATTTATGAATAAAACTATCAAAATTATCACCGTCTGTAAACTGTGTTAGAAATTTACTGACCTTTATTGCTTCTGGGGTTCAGTTATTCCCTGCTCCATTACCTCCATGACCCTGGCGAAGAATCAGCATCACCCCGTCATGCTGACCCTGCTTCTCATTTTTTTCAACCTCCAAATGCTGCAGTTTCTCTTTGCTGATTCTAATTCCATCTGTTTTTCCTTTTCTTCAGCCTCCAAATGTCACAGTCTCTCTGCTGATTCTAATTCAAAACATTTGGCCTCCAGTTCAAGCCTGTGTAACTCCAGATAGATTTTTAAGTCTTCTCAAGAAAAGGTGAATTTTTCTGCTTCTGAGGGCTGCAAATTCCCATCACCAGACTGGTTATCCTCCTGGTTGCTGGTCTGAGCTGCGACTAAGGCTGAAATAATTTCCTGTTTAGTCAGGTTGGCATGCACTAGTCCTTTGGCTTTGGACACCTTGGCCAACTGGTTCTTTATCAGCTTGCCATAATCCTCTGCTGACATTTTTTTCTGCTTTTCCTGACTAAATTAAAGTAACAACAAATAAATAAAACTGTTGTGAAATGAAACTCTGTATGTTTACATTGTGGCTGCTTGAGAGTATACACACCTTCAGTGACAACTGCCTACAGGATACAGAAGTTCAATTAATATCCCACCACTGCCAGCAATATGTGACATCTCCTGTCTGGACTAGTAATCAATGAGCCTGAATCGTTACCACTGATACTGGAGAGGGACGTTCACTTGGAACAAAGAATACATACACACAGTACCTCCAGATGCAGCTCTCTGCATCTAGCACAATTTCCCTTAAGATCACACAGGGAACACACTCAGTCCAAGTCTGGGTTTCTCTCCCTCTCTCTCTCCAGGTCCCCAATAAGACTACCCACTAGCACAGTTATAAAGTTGAGTCCTCAGCTGAGTGTCCAAGCCAAGTCCTCTAGCAACCTCTCTGTGAAACCAGTGCTTCTTGTCCCTGCTCCAAGCAGCTGATGCACACACTCTGAAATCTGATTTGTGTGCGTGCGCTTGCACACACACACACACACACACACACACACACACACACACACACACACACACACACACACACACACCTGGGAAAGGCTGGCACAGATTTCCTAGCTATGCCCCCTTCTGCCCAGTCTATAAGGTAGTTACTGCCACCAGACACTCCAAAGCCAGCTGCTCTAAAGCTCTTACAAGGGTACCCAATTATACTGAGTGAAATTATTATTAATACAAATGATAGTGTTTGACCAATGCAGTAAGGCTTTCAGGAGTGGCCACAGATTCACCAAATAGAATGTGTGTGTGTGTGTGTGTGTGTGTGTGTGTGTGTGTGTGTGTGTGTGTGTGTGTGTGTGTGTGTGTGTGTGTGTGTGTGTGTCTGTGTCTGCAAGCACATGCATGCAAATCAAATCTCAGAGTGTATGCTCAAAGGATAAAATATTCTCTAAAGGACCAGCATCTATGAAAAGTTTAAACATGTTTAATAATAAATAATAAAATAATAAAAGAACATGAAAGTACTAAATATCTGTTTTCAATAAACGCCAGCATTTCAGTCACAGGAAATATTAAATTAACACAGATGAATAGATTCACACAGATACAGAAATACATTACTTAACTAATCTTACTTTATTTTTCTGGCTGATCTAAAGAATTAACATTCCCTCATCACTTACTAGAGCAAGGCAAAATGAAGTGGGTGAGGGGTCCTTCTATGTCAGGTTTCAAACACAGAGTGCTCTGAGACTTCATTCTCATCTAGCATTAAAAAACATCCTTTTAGTGATGGATTACAGACTTGCATCACATACACCAGGTGATATGACTTCTGGTTCCGATTCTAACCCCTTTCCTAGCAACTGACTCAGAATCTCACACATGTGTCAATAATACACACACATAGAGCTTTCTAAGATCTGTTGCAGCTTCTGGAAGTCATAAAACAATAAACACTTCCAATCTCCCTGCAGGTACTAATAAACCATTCTCTGACACAGAAATTTTTGTGTCTGGCTGCAGTCAGAACTGTAAGATACTATCTTTATGGCCTAAATTAAGTAATTTAATTTCTTACTATTTTTCAAAGTTAACTGGACTGAGATTAACCTCTTCTCTTCCAGTATCATATGTTAACATATATACATTTCCTCAGTTATAAGAGTATACTCTGATATAAATGTATATTCATTTTCTGTCCAGCTGGACACACTGTTGAAACATTTTTAACACAAGCAAGTTTACAAATACATTTTCAACACAAACATCTGTACAAATCTGTTTGATATACAAATGACATATAATTCTTTACAAAATTCCAAGTAGCTGTGCTGGCATATATTACACATCTACTGTCCTACTTCTCCTGGAATAGCTGGCACTACCTCACATCATCACAAACAGAGAAGCAGAGATTTCAGAAATGAACTCAAGTGAACTCAGATACATGAATGCTAGAAAGCATAGAGCAGGGTGGAGAGTGAGATTGTTTTATAGTAGATGATGACTGACTGTAGTACAGTTGTAGCATTGGAGATAGCTGGATTAAATGGCTGCTTAGAAATCCTGTAAAAGGTTATTTTAACTTGACTTGCATGCTAATAAAACACTAAAGCAATAGACATTTTCTGCCCTTCCTTAGATACTTTGTTTACATTTAGCTAGAGGTCACATTGTTTTGTATTCAAAATATTACATATCGTTTCATTTCGTCAGTGGATTAATAAGGGAAATACTATTTGATAGCTTTTAACATGCAAAACTACCTAATGTCAATTCCCACATGACTATGTTGTATAATTCTACAACCCATAGATGGAAGTAAGTAAATATTGATTCTTATGTACATCTGTCAGTGTAGGTTCAATTCTATTGCAAGAAGCTTGTCCGTTTTGTTTGAGTTAGTTTCAAGGATATCATTTCAGGTATCTGCAAATCAGATTTTTGAAATTCAGTGCATCTTCACTGAAAACAACACATCAATCTGGGTTTTATAATCCCAACAAAAAAAAAATCACTTGCTCCAATGTATTCCAGCCTTAAACGTAAAACATTCTGTTGGAGGAAGGACTGGGGTTGCAGCTTACCACACTGCTTCTGATCATTTGTTTTTCCATTTGAATCCTTGTGCCAGGGGAAGTGGAATGACATTTAAGTTTTTTGATATTATGACAACCATGTCAGTGTCACCTTCTCATTTAAGACAGTTGAAAGGAGAAATATTACTTAACTGAGACTGATATACCAAGGTATTTTTGGAAATGAATAAGCGGGCTGGTAAACTGTGCAAATTGTATGTTTTATTTATTTATTTTTAGCCCTGGATGCCAGCTTTTGGTAAGTGTCTCATCTAGCAAAACAGATGGAGGAGTTACTTTATCAAGCTTAATAAAAACCTACTTTTATTTTAAAAATAATTTTTAGTCTGGCATTTTATTTAAAGATTTATTTTCTAAATCTGACAAACAACAATAATATAATCAACTATTTTTCTTCTAATCAAGGAATTTATATAAGGTGGCAGGAGAATATAAATTGCTAATTTAGAAAGACAAGCATTGTAATTTGTTACATTATGGAGAACAATTGAAGCAATTTTTATAAATACAAATAAAAAATGAAACCAAGAACCAGAATATATACTGGACTGGAGTTACTGACAATTTCTATCATATCTGAAGAATTAGAAATCTGAAGAAAGCCTTGGTTTCCAAGCAATGAGAGAAAACAGACATTGAAATGAGTGGCTATGAAAAGCAACAGATTAATTCAGGATTAAATGCACAAGTGAATTTAAATAAATGATTTCTGACAGAAAATGGATTCCTAATGCTTGGTCAGGTCTTCAAACTGTTTGTACTTGACCAACACGACACAGCACAAATCACAAGACACATAGCTCACCTAATCAGTGTGTCCCTCAACCTAAGCACTCGAGGCAAAACAGCTTGCCCAATACAACAATCATAGGTGACTCAACTGTGAGGCACACTGATGTCCCACTCACTAGGTTGAATAAGGAGAAGGCAACAGTTAGCTGTCTATCAGATGCCAGAATCTGACACATAGCACACACACTCAGGTCACTCCACAACAAGTACAACTTTAACTCTGTCACTGTCCGTGTGGGTGTGAATGACCTGAGATGTACCTCCATGGACTACATGAAAAGAGACAAGGAGGCGGTCTTGGATTATGTAGCCCAGGCAGGTATGACCCTAGTTTTGAGCAGAATCCTACCGTCACTCAGAATAATACCACAGTACAAGCAGGAAATTATTGACTTCAACAAATGGCTAAGTTTCTGGTGTCATTCTAAGGAGGTCCAGTATCTGTCTGCTTGGGGTGACATGATTGACAGACCTCAATGCTTTTCCAGAGATGGCCTGCATCTATCACCCTTGGGTTTCAGGATACTGGCTAAGGCTCTTGCCACCCCTATAGTACATTTTTTACACAATGTTCCAAAGACCAAATTACCACCATAACAGTTGTTAGTAAATGTGATCTGAGGGTCATGTTGCTCAGTGCTATAAGTCTAAATATCAAAATGCACTTGCTCGAAGCACTCCTCAAAATGGAGAACATCAACATTTGTGCTTTAACAGAGATCTGGTTTAAAGCAGCAGAAAGCACCCCTGCGCTACCAGGCTATAACTCATTCCACACCTTTTGGCCCCAGAAAATGGACTGAAGCTCCAAAGGCAGTGGTGTCTCCATATTCATAAAGGATATGCACACTGCCAGACTAGTAGCCCAGCATAACGCATCTGAGATACTTCAGGTACAACTCACGTTGGGTAAGATGGCGATTCAGGTAGTAGCCTGCTGTAGGCCCCCAACAATGTCCCAAGACTCTCACTCCACATTCCTAAGTCCCCTGGAAACTATTAGGGTCCAACCCAACACTCTCATACTAGGTGACTTCAACTACCCCTCCATCAACTGGGAAAACTACTCATGCACCAATACACTGGCCAGAGGAAGCAACATCCTTGACCTGGTTATTATTAACATGGGCAACTGCTGGTCTTCACCAATGGTCACTTCAACTATGGTTAGATCTAACCACAAACTAATAACCATGGAAATCCACATCTCACCCACACCCCCTGCAAAGGTAACCACCATGAAAACTTCTCCAAAGATGACTAGGGCTCCTATAAACAGAGGTGGCTAACTTCACGTCACCCATGTCAATGGAAAATAGATGCACAACTGCCAAATCATACACCGATGCACTGTACGAACACGTACATAAATGCATGGAATTAGCCATACCCAACAGAACCAAGACATGCTCCTCCAAAAAAAGGAAGCCAGTCTGGTGGTCCCCTGCCATTAATAAACTTTACAACAGAAGGAAGAAACTGTTGCAGAAAAAGATGAAGTCTCAAGACGGGAAAAGCTCCCTTATTAGCCTCAACAAAAAGTTGAGATCCCTTATCAAAACCTCTAAAGCCAGTTATGAGGGCAGAATTGCAGCAGACACTAAAAACAACCACAAAGCCTTCTGTAGTTATATCAAGAATCTCCACAGCAATGCCCAGGTTTGCTCTGAGTTACTGCACAATGGTACCACCTATACCGAGCCAACAAACTGGCCGACAGATTCAGTGCCAACTTTACCCATTTAACCCCCTAAAAAAACAATCACAATACCAGAGGAATGCCAGGCACCCAGCATTACTGCAGTACAGGTTAAAGCTGCATTGTCCAAGGCCAAGAATACAGCTTCCACGGGACCCGACAATATCCCTGGATGTATTCTACATAAACTACAAAGTGAATTAGCACCACATCTGTGTGCCCTGTTCAATCACATCCTCACCTCAGGCTTTGTCCCTACCAAATGGTGCACTGCTACAGTCATCCCTCTCCATAAAGGGGGAGTGACTACAGACCCTGGGAATTATTGCCCCATTAGGCTGACGAGTCTGATATGCAAGGCTATGGAGCGCATCATCATGGACCTAATTAACAAGGATATAGGTAATCTCCAAATTCTAGATCCCACACAATTTGGTTTTGTGAAAGGTAGATCATGCCTGCTCAACCTGGTTGACTTCTTTGAGTCAATCACCAGAGCTGTGGATGAGGGCAAGGCTGTTCATACAGACTACCTCGATCTGGCCAAGGCCTTTGATACCATTCCCCACTCAGGAGTTATTGATAAACTCACCAAACTAGGCATCAATCCCTATATCACTAAGTGAGTTGCAAACTGGTTCACAGATAGAACCCACAGTGTGAAAGTAGTGGACTACAAGTCAGACTGCCAACCAGTCATGAGTGGAGTCCCACAGGGATTGATCCTGGGTCGTCTCCTGTTTGTCATCTACTTCTCAGAAGTCCAGGCCAACATAGAAGGACTCTGGCTGGCCAAGTTCATAGATGACTGCAAGCTGGAAGCCATTATTAACTCCCCAAGTGATGTAGACATCCTACAGAAAAGCCTCACTGAGACCAATGACTGGTGCTGAAACCATGGCCTTAAGCTTAATGCCAAAATATTTGTCATCATCCCCTTTGGGAAAAACTCAGTTCCCTCTAATTACCACATCAATGGGACCCCCACTGAACACTGAAGGTGTTATAAGAGATCTGGGGCACAGGTTGACAGCAACCTCTCCTTCGACCACCACATTGCCACTGTGGTCAGAAAATCTTTTGTATGTGGCACATCTCATTACCAAGGGTTTTGCATCCAGGAAGAAAGAGGTCATCATCTCTCTCTACTCTTCCCTCATTAGGCCAGTCATCGAGTATAATGCCCCATTTGGCATGTACCTCACTAGACACGTGCAACAACTGGAAAGGCCACAAAAGTACCTCACAAAGAAGATCCTTGGCCTTAAACACATGTCCTACATGGACAGACTCAAAAAACTCCAGCTATTCTCTGTCTCATATTGTCTTCTAAGAGGCGATCTTTGCTTGGCTTATAAAGCCATGTCTGACCCAGCTCTGTTAGACATGCTACATATAAAGAAATCCAAATCCCTCTGCAGCACACACATCAGAGACCTCAACCTCATTAGCACAATCAACAGAACATGCTGGAAGGACAGGTTTATAACCCAGAGACTGCTCATGCTCTGGAATAGACTTCCCATACATGTCAAGCACAGCACCTCACTGGCCTGCTTCAAAAGAAATCTTGATGAGAGGAAGTGAAATAGAAAGTTCACCCCATCGATCACTGTAGTGGCTATACTTGATAGAGGCACTGGGAACTAACGTCAGGCTGCACAATACCAGGGCACTTCTATGGGCTAGGTTTGTAAAGGCTCCAGGGCCATTAGCCTAGTACAACCCTATGAACCTATGAACTATGTGTTTATATCTATTTATTATTATGTATTACTTTTTTATCATTTTGACATTCATTTGCATTCATGCTTATACTTAATTATGCTATCCATATTAACTAACTTGAACTTTAAAATAAGAAAAATTGTGTTATTTCTGGTTAACACCTTGTAGTAAAAGATTACCCTGGAGGTAAGTGTGCAAAGCACCTAGAGGTATAAACAAAACTATCATTTGAAGTGCTGAAATGGAGAACCTTAGGAGGGAAGTGAACACTTTGAAATTCTGCCACATATCATCCTGTGGATTTCTGATCCTTCAGCTGTTCATCATCTTTAGAATAAATTATTCTGTGTAATAACTTTGGCAAAAAGCCTCAACAAATGATTAATGGTGACAATAAGTCACACAATGGTCCAGTGATACTCTTTTAGAACTGCATATGAATTGCTACTGGCTATTAAAGTCTATAAAAACAAAACTGTAAATAAATCCATAAATATAGCATGTTGCTTTGATATTTCCTGAATTATTGCTTCACTTCCAATCTAAAGACAGCCAGAGCTCATATTTCATAACATTGAGGAAAAAACTAGGACAAAGATTTGAAAACAGCCACCCAAACCATAAAGCAAAGCTCATAATGAATATTTTCAGAGAGATTTGTTAGGTATAGCAAATGTCTAGGAAGAAAAATGTGCTTGTATATAAAGATAAAGCAACAGCATACAACAACATGTAATAACTACTAGTTGTTTACACATTACTCAGGAAAAAGTTACATTTCATCAATTACAGCCTATATTATTTGAACTAGTGTTCTTCACAAGATGAAAATAAGATGCTCCCACACAACCTTACAAATGTCTGCTAACCATAACCCTGCCCCTAACCCTATCCAAGCACATGACCTTTGAAAAACCCTTTGTGTAATATTACCACTAATCAAGACACCTCAAAAGCACACATACACCAATAAACATGCACTGCACTTGCACAAACACTCCTACCCCCTAATGCTGAAACCTTCAGAAAATCTGAATGTTTCTTCATTAGTTTCCCAAACCTGTACTTACATTCAATGTTCTGTTCATCATAAAGCTTAAATGTCCATAAACAGAGCACTTGACCATTTCAGAGTGATTCGCTCCTTTGATAAGCAGCCAATTCAACAGAGTGAATGACACCCACCCACATACACACACACACACACACACACACACACACACACACACACACACACACACACACACACACACGTCATCTCTTGAAAAGTAACCTCCTCTCCCCTACCCAACATGGATTCCATCCAAAACACAGTAAGAGAACTGCCCTAATCAGTTTCATAGACACAGTGAACCAACACATGAACAACATCCCCTATATTCCTTGACTTATCTAAGGTCTTTGATACAGTTTTCCATAAAAAACTCATCCACAAGCTAGTCTTGTTTAACCTCTCTCACTCAACCCTCTCCTGGTTCACCAACAAGCAGTTAGATGGCAAAATGAATTATCTTCCTAACTACCTTTCTCTGTTGGTGTACCTCAAGGATCTATACTTGGTCCCTTCCTCTTTATCAAATTCACAAACAGACTACACTCTGCTACTCATCATGCTACCTTAATTCAATATGCAGACAACTCCTCTCATATGCTCAGCACCAACATTACCTTCTCTTCTCATTAAAACCCAACAATCATTCCTGGACAAAGAAAGATACCTCAACAATTCTCAACTTATTCTCAACCCATCAAAAACTAAACTAATGCTTTTCTCCAATAGAAGAACATCTTCAGACCTAATTTCATTCACCATTTACTCGTACAATAATACTTGCATTCATAAGGCTGATTCCACAAAGCTACTAGGAGTCATCATAGACAAGGACCTTAAATCTGATAAACAATTAGACCTAGTCATCAAGAAAGTGCACCTCAAACTTGGCTCACTGTATAGAATAAAGCCCTTTTTAACTGAATCCACTCGACACGCTCTCAGTAGAACTAACCTTCTATCTAGTCTCTTATACACCTCACCCATTTTCACCAATCTATGAAAATGCGACTTAGCTAAACTAGAATTCTGTTACTATAAAGTAGCCAGATTCACTGCCAACCAACCTGCAAGGACCCATCACTGCACTATACTTCAGCAACTCAATTGGTTAGAACTCCCCAGCCTATTAACCTATAACCATCTGGCACTAATTCACTCTACTCTGCTATAGCCTGATAACTGTCCATCCATTAGAAAACTTGTTCAGCCCTATCGTAGCAGCAGAACTTTAAGGTCAAGTAATAAATTACTCTTGAAGGTCAGTAGGTCAAACAACAGCTATGGGGATTCCCTATACTCACATAAAGTTGCCAAAGTATGGAATGATATACCTCAACATATACTTAATATTAATAATCCTTCTAAATTCAAACTACTACAAACGGAACATCTCAAATGCATATGGCTCTGCTTCCATTCTAGACCTGATTAACTATCGAGTTTACCCCTAACTAGCTCTGCCCTACCACCTGCTCTCTTCCCTTTCCTACTTCCAATTTCTACTCATCCTTTTCCCCTTTTTCTCCCACTGAATCACCAGTGTTAGGATCTCTTGGCCTATCAATACCACCCTTAGCCCTTTCTTTCTTTGTCTCATTTACCTATTATCTGTCACCACACCAAATCAGACTCATGCTACCTTGATAATTGTTGCATTCACTCAAATGTACTGTATGGACTTACAAATGTCAATTTTATGTATTTTACTCTCTCTAGTATCTCTACACATGTATCTGAATTCATTATTGTTTTAGTTCTATATATCTGTAAGTCGCAATTTTGTGAACTCTGTAATTCTCAGTTTGTCTAATGTACTAGTACAACATTGTATCTGTGGAGCTTTTCTCCTCTGAAAATGGACCAGCTATAGTCCAGTCAGATTCTCCCAGTAAACAAATGGAAATAAATAAATAAATAATTGTATATGTGTATATAAACACACACACACATGCATGCACACACACACACACACACACACACACACACACATATATATATATATATATATATATATAGAGAGAGAGAGAGAGAGATCTATGTTTTATATATATATATATATATATATATATATATATATATATATATATATATATATATATATATATATATATATGTGGGGTCTATATTAGAACACCGAACGTTCAAAATTTTGAGTGTTCTAATATCGACCCATTTTCAGTGAACGCTGAAAATATCGAAGAAACAGAAAACCAAATTTTTTCCTAGGGAAAGAATTTGGTTGTTCGTTTCTGTTGCTTCGGTATTTTCAGCGCTGTGGTGGAAAGTTATGGGTCGGGTTCAGGTAAGTGTGCAATTGTGGGGATGTGAGGGTTAGGGCAGGTTAGGTGAGTTAGGGTTAGGGCAAGGGTCAGGTAAGTGTGCGATTGTGTGGACATGATGGTTAGGGCAGGGTAGGTGAGTTAGGGTTAGGGCGCGGGTGAGGTGACTGTGCGATTGTGATGGACCTTAGGGTTAGGGTTTGGGTTAAGGTAAGTGGATAATTAGTGGTGTATGTATAGTTTAGTGTAGGGTTAGGTGTAAAAGTTTAGGTGTATGTGTGTGGATTGCTGTTTGTTTGGTGTGCTTGTGTTGTGTATGTATTTTGGAACAGCAATTTTTTTCCTAGGGAAAAAATCTGCTGTTCTGAATGTTCGATGTTTCAAATTTTCGATTCATAGGGTTCGATATTAGAACACTCAAAATTTTGAATGTTTGGTGTTCTAATATAGACCCTACATATATATAGATATATATATATATATATATATATATATATATATATATATATATATATATATATATATATATATATATGTGTGTGTGTGTGTGTGTGTGTGTGTGTGTGTGTTTACTGGGTAAATTATTCATGTTCTAGCTAACTTGCCCAAAGGTTCCTGGACTTTGTTAACTCCAATGTCCTGAACCAGCTGGTTGACAGACCTACAATGGGTTCAAACATCCTGGATCTGGTGCGCACCAATATGGGGGACCACTTTACCATCCCCAGTGTGTGGCCATCCTTGGTGAGATCTGACCACAAATCAGTCTTGCTGGAAGTAGCTATAACACAAGACCCCCCCCCCCCATAGCAACAACTAGACTAAAAAACTTCTCCAAGGTCAATTAAGTTGTCTTATGTGATAGCATAAATACCTCCACCCACTAATGGAACAGACACCTATACACCAATGCGTTATATAATCACCTGTACAATTGCATTGACTCTGCCATACTTGATCTTCAAGGAAAAATCAAACCCACTTGGTAGACGACTAC
>NC_056742.1:415487457-415504957 GCF_019279795.1 Protopterus annectens
TCCTGGATACCGTATTTATGGAATATGATTTCCAACATTAAGATATCAAGCTATCATCCATGGTCTGCTTTCCTATTGTCATAAATATGTTAATACATAGCAAAGATACAGGCCAAGAATTACTATCTTTAGTGATGAGGTTAAATTCTGATAACTGCTGGCAACAGTGTGACATTGACAGATTTCTGTGCCTTAACTAGGGATCATTGCGCTTTTTTCTGGATGTTTTCTATAGTTATTCTTTCTCTATTTATGGGTTCGATTAATTTTTGATTTTCATTGCATATCATAATAGACTTCCTGTATATTGCTCAACTAATATTTTAAGACACTTGTTAAAATAACATATTTTGTAAGGGATTTGCACCTAAATGTTCATTTCTTCGTGGTGTGAGACCTAGTTTTATGATATTTACTTAGACTATATACATTAAGTAACGGCAGTTATACTTTATTCTCCATTTCATATACACAGTCTATAATGCAGACTGGTAATCCTCAGAAGAAAATAGGGCAAAGGTATCCACAGAATTCAAAGACATGCCAGAGAGACCTGGGGCAACCAGCTCCTCAATGGTTAAAATTAACATGGCACTGCCATGGAGATGAGTGTGCTACTGTTTCATCACATCTGTATAAGATGGAATGTGGCATTTGGTGATATCTGAAGCCATGCATTCACTCTAATGAAATGGAGAAAAGCTGCAGTATGACCCTGTTGGAAAGCTTCACTAAAATCATCCAAGTACCCTTCATAAGCAGGGAGGAGATGGCATTAGTGAGACAACTCACACCACTAGATCCACAACAAAAACGCCACACAGCCAGACACTGCTATTATCACGTCTATCTACAATATGTCACAATGAGCACCCAGAAACAGTGTGACAGATACACAATGTATGCAGACACAGTTGACAGTGCATCATGTATCAGGGCACATATATGCATACCGATTGCAGGTATCCATTACCACTGCAGACCATACTCGTGATAAAGATTCTACTCACAGTAGACATCTGTCAGTGGCCTGCAGGGGACTCTATGGCTAAATGGCAGGAATCCCCAACTGAGATGACTGCTGTGATACAGGACTTTCACAACACCACAAGTGTAGCAAACATCATAGGAGTCATAGATTGTAGACAAGTTTTATTACAGGTGCCCAGGATGGATAATGCTTTGGCTTATTACAATAGGAATGAGGGCACCATGCTTAACATGACTACACTAGTGAGTGATGCTTTAAATGTGAATCAGTAATGTATAATTCTAAAGTTTGTGCAGGAAACAAAAAGCTGTATTATCTGGAGGATTATTCTTTTCCCTAAAATAGTGAAATTTCACACTTGGTATATTTAAGTAAGTACCAGAGGGGTGGAAAAGAAAAGGCATTCAACACCACCCATTAACAGACTCACAGCATCATAGAACATGCATTTTATCATCTAAAATTGTATTTCTGCTGCCTGAATACCTCCAGTTGTGCACTGCAATATGTCCCCCCATAAGACATGTACCATAGACCTCATATTTTGCATGTTGAGTAACATAACTATGGACATATTGGCTATGCCTGACTGCAACAAAGGGCAGAAAAACTTACAGATAAAGACATCCAGTGGGATGGTAATGGAACAGAGGCCATTGTAAGATGACACTTATCTGGCCAAAGACATAGAAGAGACGGGAGGAGTGCCAGATCAGAGTTCAGACCTTGAGGGGTGTCAGATCAGGGAGCTGCACCAGACAACAGATGAGCAAGCTATGGCTCTGAACAGATATGTGCCCTGCGGATAAAGCAGATAGTTAAAGCATGTATGTGTCAGCAGAAAGTAAAATGTGGAGTGATGTTTGTATTTGTGGCTGTGTGGCTGACTGTTTGTGCATGTTCTTGTACGTGTGTGTGTGTGTGTGTGTGTGTGTGTGTGTGTGTGTGTGTGTGTGTGTGTGTGTGTGTGTGTGTGTGTGTGTGTGTCTGTATGTATATGTGTGTGGGTGTGTATCCCTCTCTGTGTTTGTGTGTGGTTACCATGTGATGTGTGTTTTTGTATGAGTGTGTTTGTCTGTGAGCACACAGGTGTATGTGAGCAATGCTCTCTCCAATGCATCATACACTCATTTTCTATGCTAGCAGTATGCAACCCATTGTAAACACACATGCTCTCATTCAAAAAAGTACCCCAATGAGATGTCATAGATATGGTTCATAGTGAGAAGGTATCATCATTACCTTACAAGGGTGCCAACCAGATCATGAAGAGATATGCATAGCTGATGTCCACTATATGCCATTAGGTGCCCCACTCCAGCTGAATGTGTTGTCTTCAGAAACCATGTCCCCTACACAGCTGACTCCATCAGCTTAGCCCACACTCTGCTGTCCACATAATTAAGCTCTGTGGCCTCCTCAAATTCTACATCTGCAACATGTAGTGAAGCCAGAGCACTGGCTATGGAATCTCCATCATCAGAAAGTAAAGTAACTCGTTATAAATACATGCATATCCAGAATACCCTACCGCATGCACAGGTGCACTAATCTCCAGCAGTGGTATGCCTGCTGTACATCACTACTATCATTCAGTGATGTGCAACAGGTGGACAAAGCAGACTTTTCTACTATAGCTGACCATGAGCTTGTTGCACCCTGTTACTCTCTCCCTGAAACCTACCATACAACAGGATTACCTGGGCCTCATAACACAGGTTTACAGCACATAAATATGAAAGCATTAATTTAAAATCTTCATATTTGTAGGAAAGAGTCTACCTACATCATAGCCCTCTGTCAGAGGAGTGCACTGACATCTGTGGCAGTTGAACCATGAATATCTTCTAATCTGGGGTAAGTGTTTGCAAGGCTGATGAAGTATTCCTTTTGCCCCTCTAGTAACTTAATTTTCAGACTGGTGTATCTTATGCATTTCTGTAACCCCCCTCTGGCACTTGCACATCACCTGGCAGTGAATGACAGTTGCATTAACATCAGCCATAATATATTCTCGAAGCCAATCCTATGCATCACAATCACAACCTCAGCCAGCAGGAAAATCCCACTGGTGCAGATGGCATTGGGGAGGATCTTGTGTTCCTCAAAAAGGAAGGTCACCATTTATTTGCATGCAGCAGCAGTGCCAATACTAAACAAATGGATTTAAGAAAGTGCTAAGTAAGAATTATTAGAGATGACCGTCATACAGTATAAAGTCAATATTACTGCAGATGAAAGTGGTATACAATAGGGAAAAATGGTTGCTTAATGTGAATTTTATATTCTCTCTCCAAGGCAGACCACCAGACCAACTTTTTCTGTGCTTGCTTGCTTGCCGATGGCAAAATGTATAATGATGGTGTATAGACCACATAATAAATAAGCTCCTTTCCAGAAGAATAAATGAAGATCTATTTTAGGTATGTAACAATTCTGAATAATACCCAGAAATGGATCAGGTGTGCTGCAGGGACAAGTGTCATTGTTTAGTGTGATAGTGTACCTGATATTTTGTGGAGGTGGACTAATATGGATTCTGAATTTTATGGCCTGACTGTATATTTTTTTACACAGGATACAAGCCACTCATCTCATCTGTGCTTGGATTGATGATCTATCATAAAGGATCAAAGAATGTGGAGGACACACGATAATGACCTATCAAGATGTGGCAACACTCGTCCACTGCTTGGCAGTTAAGGGTGTTAATGGTTTACCATACACTGAGACATACCTACTAATGACAGTGATGTACACAGGTCATGCCAATCAGAAAGTATCTTACACTGTACATGTAGATATGCTGTTTGTAATTTGCATTTGTGAATGATGGATATCATTAAGGGGTTATCACATTTCCATAACTGTGTAAATGCACTATTCCTGTAAAGTACAATTTATTGATCAGGAAGCTGTATTGCATGTATGTGATAACCCATTTGATATATATATATATATATATATATATATATATATATATCTATATATATATATATATATATATATATATATATATATATATATATATATGGGGTCCTCTTCAGTCGATCGAACATTTGCAAGTTCAAACCACATATGGCCGAGACCATATGTTCGAACTTGTAAATCAGTTGCTATCAGGCTAATTGTTTATTGGGAACTAACACTGATAGGCTGTTGCTGTTTTTAAAAAATTCTTGTGGAGTTTATTGAATTGTCTGATGAAGTAGCTCTGGCTACGAAAGCGCTCACCATTTTTGTACTGTGGATTAAACTTTGGAGTTTTATTTGATACTATCTGCTGCAGTCTGGTGTTTCCTATATTTTTCTGCATATACCTTTTGTTTCGGAACCCAGTCTACTCATGCCACTTTGTATTTTTTATTTGTTGCATTTACTTCTTTGTGGTGTGGAGACATGGCAGAGGTTCTCTTGAGGTACCTGTTATGGAGCATCGATTGGAGTTGAATAGCTGTGACAAACATGGCCTGAGGAATGTATCTTCCTTATTTAAGGACAAGGATAATCCACTATTAACTTTTCATCCTATATCGACACCCCTCCCCCCACGAATGAGACTAACTGTGAGTATGATTTGAACTCTCTAAGAAGAGATTTAAATAAACTTGAGAATGATACACAAAAAGTGGTAAGACTACGTATGCCAAGATTTCACTTTGAGGCATGCTTAAATCTTCGTATTGTGCCTCCGGGGTTAAGAGTTTTATGGAAATATATATAGAGACTTACTTGCACAGTGGCAACAGATACATTTGGAAACAAGCTACAAGTACATGAAACTACTGATGCGATTTTTTAAACCAGAGGAGAATCAGTTGGCAGATAACATAGACAAACTGCAAATGGAACTATATGAGAAGTATCCCTCTGCATTAATAGACATTAATGTAGAACATATGATTGAAACTATCAATGCATATGAACAACAATTGTTGAGCTACAAAAAGAAAAAGATTCAAAGGGATAACAATGATTTCTCGGCTGGATGGGTTTTTGCCTGGCCAAGAGAACAAAACAACAATAATTGGAGTTTTTGCACATAAGAACTCAGTAAGAACTGAAAATACTATATTGGACATGGCTACATCCAGTTCTACCTTAAATATGAATACAGAGCATGTAACTGAGAACAAGGAAGTTCCCCCTAGTGTTCAGATTGGCCAGTCGAGGACAGCAGGTGCTGATGTCATAGCCTCACCATCAGGCGGAAGTGGAGTATGTAGAAAAGAGACGTCACATATTTTGAACTGTAATGGAAAAACGAGTAGCCCAGAGAGGACAATGAACACTTGATAATGCTATATCCCATTTGCACACCAAATTTTCAGCAACGGAGCCAGGGCAGAGGCTGCTTGAAGTGGAAAATGTCAACAGAAGAGGAGAATGCCCTCACAATCAAAAGGATGTGGCAAATGAGAAACAGACAATAATTTGGAATATCTCTAGTTGCAGTTTGAGCAAAGATGAACAATCTGTTCTTAGTAAGGGCACAAGTTTTATAACAGCTAGCCGTATGACGATTACTGAGAACATCATTGAACTGAAGACATTTACTAGAAACTTGATGTTGAATCTGCGTTTTCAGGACGGGAATGCAAGTAATGAAAGCATTAATTTGTTTAGAAAGGCCAGTGGCTATGTACCTATAACTGTGGGAGTCATTGAAGCATTTGAAAAGGCTTGCATTAATGATATTTACTCATTGTATGATAGTAGAAGCCACACTAAATATTCTGTGAACTTGAACTCTGAAGGAAGGCCAGCACTTGAAACACTTTGTAAGGATCATACAATTTGTTTTAGACCAGCTGATAAAGGGGTACCACTTGTTATCATGGATTACATATTCTACAGAGATGTTATGTTTACTATGTTAAACAATGAAGAAGTATATGAGAGAATAGAGCAAATACAGGTTGACAATTGTGTCCGTAGAATATGCAATTATTTATTTGAATGTATGCAATGCAGCCAAATCACCATGGAGTTGTATAATTATTTCCTGGTAGATGATTCCATTACTTCAATAATACAGGGACTGACCAAGATACACAAGCATCCACATAATCCACCGATGAGACCCATTGTGGCTGGGCAAGGATGGTGGACTGAACCACTATCAATTTATGTAGCACACTTTTTGAAACCTGTACTAGCCAGGAATAAATGT
The DNA here is from genome assembly GCF_019279795.1 of Protopterus annectens. Classification (NCBI taxonomy): domain Eukaryota; kingdom Metazoa; phylum Chordata; order Ceratodontiformes; family Protopteridae; genus Protopterus; species Protopterus annectens. The sequence continues at coordinate 415,493,622 of NC_056742.1, forward strand.
ATTCTTAGGGATATGAAATATTTTTTAATGGATCTACATGATTATATCAGTAATTTTACGCCCACTATGGATTGTTTAATGGTTACTTTGGATGTACAGTCCCTGTTTACTGTAATTCCTAATGGAGTAGGATTAGAGTTTTTACCAGAACTATTGATCTTCTATGTTTCCTGGTTGAAATTATACTGGAAAATAACATCTTTATGTTTGAACAGTGCATTTATAAACAGTTGGATGGCGTGGCTGTGAGCACTTCATGTACCAATAGCTACGCCAACCTTGTGATGGCAAAATGGGAAAAACAGCATATCATTGAAGGAACATGGTCAGAGAAAGTGGTATTCTATCGAAGATTTGTAGATGACCTCTTCCTGTTGTGGGAAGGAGGTGAAACAAATCTACAGCAGTTTTTGATTGACATCAATAGAAGTACACACTTTTTGAAATTCATAGCCCACAGTTCGAGCAAGAATGCTGAATTGTTAGACATTAGTATAACTAGGAAAAATACAGGGGATTTTTGTACTGACATCTTCCGTAAGGAATGCTATAGGAACACCTATGTCCATAGGCAGAGCATGCACCCTCAACATGTGTTCACTAATGTAATAAAAGGACAGGCACTAAGGACTTCAAGGCCAACAGCAAAGGATGACAAGTTTGAGAAAGAATTACATCAGCTAGAAGATTTATAGAGAGAGGCTATGGAAGGAGAGAAGTTCTCCCCATTACCTCAAATATGGGCTCTCAAAGGAAAAAGGAGGGAAACCATACTTTTCCAATCAAGGTCAAGTTTATGAGGAAAAGAGCAGGAAGGATAACCTGCTAAGAATTCCTATCACTTATGCTAGTAATATTAGATTGCTGCAGAATATTTATCACAGGAACTGGAACATATTATGTTCTGATGACCGAGTTAAAACTTTGATAGGGACCACCCCTCAATATACCTATAAGCACAAGAAATCCCTTAAGAGACACTTATGTGGCCCCAGATATAAGGAAGCAATAGATATTCAACCCACCATTCCCATGTATGGTACGAAACCCTGTAAATCCTGTAACTGTCAGTATATTGGCAAGAGAGGGCATTTTAGACATCCAGACACTGGAAAGACTATTTCAGACTTACAGCTGATTGTAATACCACTAGTATTGTGTACCCAGCCTTCTACGTGTTTTTCATTCTATGTGGGCATGACCACAAGAAGGTTTCATGATAGGATTAGGGAAGAGTTTATATCAGAACATCGAAGTTTAAAACTTTGAATGTTCTAATATTGACGCCTATTCAGCGAACGCTAAAAATAACAAAGCTGCAGAACACCAAAACCGGTTGGCCGGTTCTGTGGCTTCACTATTTTCAGTGCTGTGGTGGAAAGTTACAGGTTGGGTTCAGGTAAGTGTGCGATTACATGTACATTAGAGTTAGGGAGCAGGTTAGGTGAGTTAGGGTTAGGGCGTGGGTTCGATGAGTTAGGGTTAGGGGCGGGTAAAGTGAGTTAGGGTTAGGGCGCGGGTAAGTTGAGTGTGTGATAGTGACAGAACTTGGGGTTAGGGTTTGGGTTAAGGTAAGTGGATAGATAGTAGTGTATGTACAGTTTATTGTAGGGTTAGATGTAGGATTTTAAGTGTATGTGTGTGGATTGATTTTTTTTTTGGTGTGCTTGTGTTGTGTGTATGTGTTTCGGAATATCGAGTTTTTTCCTTGGGAAAAAAATTTGCTGTTCTGAATGTTCGATATTTTGTGGTTTAGATATTTTAGGTTAGATGAAATAGCGTTTGCTATTTTCATCTTTCGATAGCATGATATAAATGCTTAGGGAACACATATATGACATAAACAGAGGGGCAGGAACTAATGCCCTGGCTAGGCATGTTCTAGTATCAGGAGCAACACATAACTTTCAATTCATGGTAATTGAGAAAGTTCAGCTAGGATACAGAGGTGGTGCAATTAGGAATTTGGTAGAGACTAAAGAGCTTGAATGGATTATTAGGATGCGTGCCAATATGGGCAAAGGCCTAAATGATAAAATTTGTATTAAACCGGTTTTGGTTAATAAGCCACTATGCAGATAAATTCTTTATATATGTACTTTGATGTATTTTTATTCATTTTATTGATCTATTAGTTGATATTATGTCTCTATCTAGTGCTTTTCCTTTAAATCAGTGGCTATCAGGCCAATTGTTTATTGAGAACTAACAATGATAGGCTGTTGCTGTTTTTAAAAAATTCTTGTGGAGTTTATTGAGTTGTCTGATGAAGTAGCTCTGGCTACGAAAGTGCTCACCATTTTTGTACTGTGGATTAAACTTTGGAGTTTTATTTGATACTATCTGCTGTGGTCTGGTGTTTCCTATATTTTTCTGCATATATATATATATATATATATATATATATATATATATATATATACTTACTGGCTTTTGTCAGTGTGAGATCTTGGTACAATGGAGATGGGGGAATTTGCCCTTTACCCACTGTATTGCAGACTTGGAGATGATATATAATATTTGCATTTGCAGGGGGGGGGGGCTTGTGCCCCTGCAAAGAAAATCAGTCTATAAGTGATCTACAAGTTGTGTTCAATCACTTGCCACATGATATTGTAAATTTTTGATGGATGGTCGTCTGATTTTTGATGTGCTTTGAACTGATGCTTTGCAGTGTGTCAAAGACATATGCAGTCACCTATAAGTGAATGTAATTCCATGGAACTTCCGGCCCATCTTGTATGAACTCTGCTGCCTATCCTGTCTGTCCCTCACTACTTTTTATTAGTTACCATGTTCCTTCTGCTAGGATTACTTACTTACTGCATTCTTGTTTATGCCATCCCTAGTCTTGCCGTTATCAAAGTTCATCACAAGTTATGAAACATGTTCTCTTCACCCTCCTGCTCGCCCATCCTACTTTTCTGTCATACTTTCTATGTTTGTGTGTCATGTAGATCTCATTCTCCTCTATTTTCTTTCCATAGTTCTATTTAATATTATATTAGCTAACACAAACTATTACAGCACTTTCTATCACTACATAAATTCTCCTTTAGTAGCAAGCTGCATCATATTTATAACTGTCATCTACTGCTTTCCTACTGTTCTTCTACAAGCCTTTACATCTGCATTTGCTTGTTTTTACTGACTAGAATAGCAAGTTCACTATTCGTACATTTGCTGTTCATCTATATACATCAATCATAAGTGTGTATACGTATTCATTGTAACAACATGCATGTCACTACATCATTGCTTCTGATTTCAGTTAAATGTTATTAGTGATACACCAAAGGTCAAAATGCAGTGTGGATGTTGTATAAATTATACATGTGAATTTATGCATCTCTTGATAAATTACTGTGCCTGTCTTTTTCATTGCCTGAGGACCCCCATTATATTGTTATATACATACTCATTTCTGTCTTTGAGTAAATTATGTTTACCTTGTGGATTCTTTTTTTAATTATAGTATTTATGGAGCTTCTTTTCTCCATAGCCCTTAGGGCCTGCACTATAAACAGAGTCTGTCCTGTTAACCTTCCTTGTTAAATAGACAATAATGACTGAAAGAATAGTTGTGAGTAGCTAGTGTTTTAGGCCTATCATTTACTTTGAAAGCATTCATTCTGCTGCCTTTTTAACAACATTTAAGTCTACCAAAGGAAAAACAAGGCCTACTTGTAGTTAACGATGATGAAGTAACAATTATAAACATAAAAATGTAAATGCACTGAAACATAATCTAAAAATGCTGAAGGCAAGATAGTTTTCCAGCTTTTAACAGCATCTACATACAGCTAAGTTCACATAGTAAATACATATAAATCCCGTACCGAAGAGCAACTTGTGACCATTCGCAATAAACTAGTTTTTGTTTATATTTTTCAGTTCGTGTTTTTTCAGTTTGCCATATACGTTGAGCGCTGCTGTTGGTCTGTGTGTTTAAGTTCACATAGTCACATAAGCCCTTTCTATACATTCAGGTACAAAAACAAATGCACTGACTGTGTGCAGATTTCTGAGATCTAGCATACATACTGGTGATTCAGATAATTAATATTATTTATTTATTTAGCATTTGTTAACTGGTAAAGTCCAACTAGGACAGAGCCTATTTACAGTGGAGGCCCAGAGAGAAATGCTCTAGACTTATGTCTTTGGAATGTGAAAGGAAACTGGAGTACCCAGAGGAAACTCAGCGAACACAGGGAGGACATGCAGACTCCACATAGAAGGCACCATAGCCTAGAATTGAATGAGAGACCCTCTTGCTGTCAGGTGACGATGTTAACTGCTGCACTCTGCTGCCTATAATGTGCTAATAAGCTTTGTTCAGATTTAATAGATATAGTATGCATACTGATGATTCATATTTATTTATTTATTTACATTTGTTTACTGGGAAATTCCAACTGGACACAGGTCCTTTTTCAGGGGAGGCCCAAGGAGAAAAGCTCCACAGAAAGACATGGTAGATGAGAAAACAATAACAATAAAGGTATGTATACAGTAGAAGTGATCATGACATGGAGTAATACAGGAACAAAATCGGTACAATTGAGTAGTAAGCTCTAATTACAAACATTGAGAAATAAGAAGTAAAACACAGTGCTACAAATTTTCTAGACAGTGACTACATAACAATAATAACAAACTAAATGATTAACTAAATCCTGGAAGGATTAACAAGCAGTGAGTAATTTTCAGTTCAGTTTTATAGTGATAGAGAGGATACTCTATCTAAACCTGAGAAAGGAGAGAAGGGTTGAGGGGGGGTTATTATATAATATATAATCAATAAATAAATAATAAATAATGCATAGCATATAATAAATGTGGACTACACATAACAGATAAACAACAGCTGAGAACATCAGATATAGTTTCTAACTATTTTTCTCTACATTGTAAAACAACACCACTACCCAACCAGTGGATAATGCTGTTATGCACAGCACCATATATGTAAGGGCTAACTGTGGCACAAAGCCTCCAAAGGCATTCCTCTCATTACTTTGACCCTATATATGCAGAGTTGCTATGAGACACAAATCACACTTTTCTCCAACTCTTACAGCCATTTTGCTTCCCAATCTTTTGTAGCGTATCACTCCTCCTCATACTGCACTTCTAAACTCCTACTTTTCTTCTTCTCTCACACCCCACCAACTACAATTCCTCCTCTGTCCATTTGTCTTCCTAATCATTTCATAACTCCTCCTTTCATATCTCTCTTGTCATTATTAGGCCACATTCTACTTGTCTGTCTGAAAATGTTACTTAACTTAAAAACATCCCAGCTTGATCTTTTCACTGCAGCCATCATGCTATAAACACTTTAATACATTACTTTATTGTGTGTTATTTCTCTAGTCAATAATTATCCAATTTATGTCACTTTCTCTCTTGTTTTTGTGTTGCAGTTATGTTCATGTAAGAAGTATTTAAAACTATTTAAAAATCATGTAAATAAGCTCATGTATAGATGTTTTTACCCAGTAATTATAAACGTACATCACGTGTAACTTAAATGTGGAGCTTTTCTCCGTATGCTTCCTCTGAAAATGGGTTTTTCCTAGTTAGACTTTTCCCAGTCAACAAAGACCAATAAGATAAGATAACATTCCTTTATTGTCATTGCACAAGTACAGTGAAATTTGTAGCAACCCTCCTAAGGTGCATTCCCATATAATGAACATGAATAAATAACAGAATACAATACAATACAATACAATGCAATGCAGTAAACAACTAAGTTATTGCACTTGGGTATATTGCATATGAAATGAATAAGGTAAGTTGCAAAGGAATGTAAACATACACCTTATAGTGCAAATGGCTATTATCTGTATTCAGTGTGAGTATTTAGCATTGTTCAGTTCACGTATGGCTCTGGGATAAAAACTGTTCTTAAGTCTGTTTGTCCAATATGGAATGAACCTGAACCATCTCCCAGAAGACAGCAGCTCAAACCAGTGATGTCCAGGATGTGAAGGGTCTTTCAAGATGTTGGTTGCCCTGCTGAGCCAGCAAGAGATGAAGTGTTCCTCCAAAGAGGGCAGTGAGCAGCCATTGATTTTCTGGACAGAGTTAATGATCTTTCGAAGGGCCTTCCTGTCTGCCGCCAAGCTGTTGGCATATAACGTGGAAGTGCAGTATGTCAGCACACTTTCAATAAAACAGAAGTAAAAAGACACCAGTAGTTTTTCCTGAAGGTTGTTTTTCAGGAAGTGGAGTCTCTGCTGTTCCTTCTTGACTGCCTTTGTGGTATTTGTGGACCGAGAGAGATCTTCTGCCACATGTACACCTTGAAACTTGAAGTCCGGAACCCATTCAACACAGTCTCCATTGACATATATTGGGTTGTGAACTGCATTGTGCTTTCAGAAATCTACATGAGTTCTTTTGTTTTGGCAGAGATCAGGTCATGGTTGTTTCCAGTACACCATGCAGCAGCCAGTCTTTGAACTTCATCTCTATATGCTGTCTCATCTCCTCCTGAAATAAGTCCAACTACTGTGGTGTCATCTGCATACTTAATGATGGTTTTAGTAGAATGAGAGATGACACAGTCATGGATGCAAAGAGTATACAAAAGGTGACTCAGCACACAGTTTTTTGGAATACCAGTGTTAAGCCTAAGAATGGAGGAGAGGTACTGCCCTAGTCTAACCATCTGAGGACAGTTAGTCAAAGAGTCTGTAATCCAACAGCAGGTAGGTTCTAAAAGTCCTAGGCCAGTGAGTTTAGTGACCAGTCTGTCCTGAATAACTGTGTTAAAAGCTGAACTAAAGTCTACAAAGAACATCCTCACATAGCTCCCCTGCTGCCCAAGATGACAAAGTGCAGTGTGTAAAGCAGTGGAGATGACATCTTCCGTAGATCTATTTGCTCAGTAAGCAAACTGGTGTGTATCCGAGATAACTGGGAGACTGTCCTTGATGTGTCACAGAACCAGTTGTTCCAAGTACTTCATAATGACTGGAGTAAGTGCCACTGGATGGTAGTCATTGAGACTACTGATGACAGTTTTCTTTTGCAGTGGAACGATCATACTTGACTTCAAACAAGATGGAATAATATACTTAGACAGAGACATGTTGAAGAGCTTTGTGAAGACCCCACAGAGCTGGTCTGCACATTCTTTCAGCATCCATCCCATTACTCCATCAGGGCCAGCAGCCTTTCTTGGATTAACCACTTTGAGCACATGTCTTATATCATGCTCCTGTACTGTGAAGGTGTGGTTGTAGGAGGCTGGTACAAATGATGTGAGACTGCTGTGGTCTATCTGCTGTTGCTTAAATGTGACTTTTTCTTCTGTTTCTACCTCAAAATAGGTGAAGAAATAATTAAGTTCCTCTGTCATCGAGGCATCTCCATCAACAGCCATATGGCTACTGGTTTTAAGATTGGTGATGTGCTGAAAACCTTGCCATAGTCGTCTTCGGTCCTTCTTGTTGAAGTGGTCCTCTATCTTCCTTTTATAGGCTGCTTTAGCCTCTCTGATGGCTTGGCTCTAGCCACACTTTAAAGGACTCTGTAGCCAGACCTGAAGACTGCATTGCGGTGCTTGAGAAGAGATCTGACATCCTTCATCATCCAGGGCTTCTGATTGGGGCACATGTGAATGTGCCTGCTGACAGTGACATTGTCAACACAGGTTGGTATGTAGCAGAGTACCATTAATGTGTACTGTTCCAGATCATGATCCTCTAAATGTCCCTGTTACTTCTTTCAGAGTAATCCTGTAGCTGTGAGAGTGCTCCTGCTGGCCATATTTTAACAATCCTTGTAGTAACTTGGTCTTTTCTTCCTGACAGGACTGCATACTAGAGTTACAAATATGGACAAATGGTCTGACTGGCCTAGATGAGGCAGCAGTTTTGCCCTAACAGCCATCCTTGATATTTGAGTAGGCCTTGTCCAGTGTATTTTCCTCCTGGTTGCACACTTGATGTGTTGATGAAATTTGGGGAGCACTGACTTTAAATCCATCTGATTGAAATCACCAGCTATGACACGAGCTTCAGGATGGATGTTTTGTTGCATGTTAATGATGTCAAACAGGTGACCTACAGCTGTGAAAGCATTAGCATCTGGTGGAATATAAACAGCAGTAACTGTAACAGCAGTGAACTCTCAAGGTAAATAAAAGGGCCTGAATTTGATTGCCATGTATGACAGATCAGGACATCAGGACAGCAGTAACTATCTACAATTTTTGCTTTTGTACACCAGGTGTTATTCACATAGATGCAAAGCCCTCCCCACCTCTGTTTTTACCTGAGTCCTTATTCCTGTCCCACCAAAAAACTGTGCGGCCTGCCAGCTCAATGGCAGCATAGGATCATAGGAGGTTACTAGGCTATTGGCCCTAAGTCCTCTACAAGCCTAGCCAGCCATGTTATACCCTTTTTCCCTTATGGACTGTTGTTCTTCTGGGCAGGCTAAAGCAGACAAACAGTTGTGGGTTCAATTCAAGCAGCTTCATTATATACAAACACATCAGGATTAAAGCTTAGTAACTTAAACTTAAACTTGTAAACAGACTACTGCACTCATGCATGTTAACAATCTGGCTGTTGTCTCAAAATGGTACTGCTGCCTGCATGTGCTCACTATTTATATACACGTGCCTACACTTGGAAATGCTTCTTAAAGTTACAACATACACTCTGTTCTACATCCTCCGTCTTTAAGAAATAGGTCATACACTAAAATGACAGTATTCATTTACATGCAGTTAGACAGAAATGATACTTTAACATGCAGTTATACAGAACTAATTCTTTGACATGCAGTCATACAAAACTAAACACATATAAAACAATAATGTCCAGGTTGCGGTGTATTTTACACTAGGTCTAGAAATACAACCTGATCATGTAACATAAAAATCAGAATTGGATATAGCAATGGGGACTGTCTTCAAGAAATGTTCAACTTTAGGGCCGTCTGGGCCATCATCAGGCTCGAGAATAAGTACTGAGACCATGTTCTTCAATATGAACATTGTCTGGGTTACTCTGATGTCTAGAATCTGTATCACAGGTACAATGCTGCGATATTGATTCAGACACCAGAAGAAGATGCCTGCAGTTTCTCCTGTATTCTATACCCACGGATTCCACTAAATAGGACCTCGGCTCAGCACATATACCTCTCACTTGACCAATTCAATCAAAGCCTTTCACCATTTGCATCCTCACTATCTCTCCTTCGTTCAATGGATGAAGAAATCTGCTCTCATTTTAGCTGGATTTCTGAGATTAATGCTTCTTAAATAGTTGGGCTTTAATTGCTCTGTTGTTGTTAGCATTAGGCACCAACAAACTAGAAATGATAGGCAAGGTTGTTCTGGTTTGCCTAGATAGAAGTCTCAGAGCAGGTGAGCCATGTAGGATGTCACGAGGTATATTTCTGAGATTAAGTAAATTCAAGAAGACATCAGTATTGTCACACTTTGACTTCCCTAGTAATTGCTTTGCAGTCTGTACTGCACGTTCAGCAAGGCCATTTGACTGTGGGTATTCCAGACTGCTAGTAAAATGGACAAAGTCCCACTCTTTTGCAAATTTCTGAAATAATTGACTGGTAAACTGGGTACTGTTGTCAGAAATAATTTGGTGTGGATTACGATGGACTGAGAAATGACATTTCATCTTAATAATAACAGTACTGGATGTTAGGTTATGTAGCAAATTGATCTCAAACCATTTCGAATAAGAGTCTACCAAAACTAGGTAATACAGATTGTTCTACTCAAATATGTCAGTGGCTACTGTTGACCAAGGTAGTTCAGGAATCTGGCTTAGCTGAAGCATCTCTTTGCAAATGCAGTTTAGTACTATTGCATACTAAGCAAGATGAAAGCACTTTATCAGTGTCTTTTGACAGAGAAGGCCAAAATGTTTGTTTGAAAGGGTCTGGTCATAAGCCTGCACTGGCAAATAAGTGACCTGCATAAGTAACTTTTGGTAGCCTGAATTTACATTTCAGAAGATTGAGCTTCAAGTTCACTTCACGCACTCTGTCCAGAATCTTCCTGAAGTTTCTGTCATGCTTTGCTTCTCCATTACCTCCAACTAGTAAATCATCCACTATTATAGCACATGGATAACCCAAATAAATTTGCTGCATTGCCCTCTGAAAGACATCACTGGCAGAATTTATTCCAAAAGGCATTCTGAGAAGTTATGAAGATTTGCAATCAAGCATTATTTACCAAAATGGACTCTTTGCATCCAAGACAGAAAAAACAGTGGCACTTGGCATGAGGACAGCAACCTCCTCGACTGGATGCATAGGATGATGAGGTCTCTTTAATGCTTTGTTCAAGTCAAGTTCAATATGAATGATGGTCTTCCTACTGCCAGAGTTTTTATTCACCTGACTTAGGCCTTTGAAATCTACCTTCCCTTCAAATATCCCCTTAACTCACTTTTCCAGCCATTTCCCATCACGCTGTTTTAACCTTTACTCTTTAACTCTATCACACACTCCTCTGTCCATCCTTGTTTACCACCACATCACTCTCTTTTCTACCACTACCTTTTGCTGTACCAACAAATTCAGTTTCTCCTTTCTCCTACTCTCATCTCAACTCAACAATCCCTATGCCAATCCTATCTTTCCCCTTCTCAGCAAACCTTAATTTTCTCTATGCCAGGTTTGAACCTGTTATACTTTTGAGATTCACATGTAACCTTAGTAAATAAACCCTTTCCAATCAGTGAGCCTCTTCAGGTTTCAAGAAATATCAGCATCCTATGCTACAATATGAAAAATGCATTTTGCAGTAATGTTTTTTTTCTTTACCTAATTTTTATGTGAATTAGTTTCCACTTGCCCTAACCAGGTTGTGAACACACACACACACACACACACACACACACACACACACACACACACACACACACACACACACACACACACACACACACACACACACACACACACATACACAATATGTTCTTCCTTTCACTTGTTTTTAAACAGCTCATGAACCCATGTTATTACATATTCAAATAATATTCCTTAATATAACACTGCTCTGCACCTATATTGCTACCAGATTCATAATGTCTGTTAACTTTCTGTAATCTTCTGTTATAATTCTTTGATAACAAGTTTTTCTGAAGATGTTCTCCCTGGGCCACTGCTGAAAATAGGTACTCTACCCAGTCAAACATTTCCAGTAACCAAATGTCAATAAATAGAAAATAAATAAACTGTAAAACCACCCCCTGCTACTTAATAAGTTTGGTAAGTATATCTTTGCAGCAATACTTTGGAATGGTCCAGAAGTTACCTTGAGGGCAGACCCT
>NC_056742.1:415509957-415637457 GCF_019279795.1 Protopterus annectens
GCCCAGACAGTAGCTACCAGTTCCCTTCTAATGGGATTGCATTTCTTTCCAGCATTACATAGAGAACTGCTTTCTTACAAAATGAGTATCAGATAATTACTAATTATCTGACATAATGTTGAGCTAGGTCCTATAAACCCTGTATCTACTTCTAATATTGTTGGAAAGATAGTTTCAAAGACATTGTTGTATCTAAGCTCAAACCTTTCTGATGCTTCTAGTTTTTCTGTCTTTATAACTGAAACACATTTCTTTGTAAGCATTTGAGTAGCCCTAAAATAATGTTAAAGTCTTTTATAAACCTAGAATTATAACCAGACATACTTGAAAGGATTCCAACCTGCTTAGCATTGTTTGGTGGCATTATGATATGTATTGCTTTTACCTTATTTGGATCTGGTGACATGCCGTTTTTAGAAAATCTAAATCTATAGAGCCATAGAGCTGAAGGACATTCTTTAAGACGTATATGTTCCTTAATTATTTAATAGAAGATAATTATATAAAATACTTTTCTATTTCATCATTCTCTCTTTTATTCTCTACCATAGAATGACATCCCTAATGCTCTTCACACTTTGATTCCTTGCATAAATTGTTGATTTATGTTGTGAAAATTCTTAGCAGAATTAGCCTTAAATATCTTATCTATTTTATTTCATTTAGCCTACCTAGGTGGACAGATTTGTTCAAGTTGGTGATATCCTGACCTTAGGTCTATCCTGCTGACCAGCTTTGCTCCATGACTCATTTTAATATTATTCTCTACTGGTATTAGGTTTTAGGTGCCTTTCCTTCTGTACAACTCTATTTGCAACTCTCATATCCAAATAAATTCTGACTTTCTGATGTCACCTAAACATTTAGGCATAGGCAACAACTTTTTGGCCAGTCCAATTTTTTCTCTAGTTTGTGTTTGTTCTGTGATACAAAAAACATACTTTGGCTTTTTTTAAATAATAAAAGGATCTTTATCCATCTTAAAATATTAATTTCTAATGAACAAGATTAATTTCCTCATTGCCAGTTTTCACATGTATGGTCATTTATAAAATAAAATAAATAACAGTGTTTCACTTGTTTTAGATGGCCAGGAAAAATGTAACAAGTATATAGGTCCACTGCATAGCAGTGGAGGGCTGTTAATTATTATAAAATAAACACACTTAGACCAGAAGAGATTCAAGCATCAGGAATCCACTTTATTAACTGAGACACACAAATATGTATATTGCTTGTCCAGAATAGAAAGACAGCTGCAAGATCCTAGAATCTTATTTTACTGGAACACTGAACCAATAATGGACCATTGAGTGAAAGTTGTAAAATTAGGTGTATAATTAGGCTTTTGCTGTTTTAACAGCAGTACTTGCCGATTCTTCTCTCATTATTCACAATGGGCAATGTGTAGTACATTGCATTTGTATGTATTTAATCTTAACTATTATTTTTCAGCCCACTTGTTCAGCCTTTGCAAGTTTAGAATCTCTCTCCATCCTCCGTTGCTGCCCTTAATCTGTTATAAGCAAACAGAATAGCCCTTCACTCTATCCAATCAGATATGTCTGAACCAAAGACAATGAAGAGTACTAGATCCAAAACAATCCCTTTCAGTGCTCTACTGGTCATTTTTTTTTACTTCCTTATTGCTGATATTATCTATATGTCCACATTTCCACGTGCCCTGCTATGCATCTATGCATCAATCCACTTCCTTAGTCTTGATTCTACCTAAAATTCTTCCAGTTTTTCTTGCCAGTTCTCCTTTGACAAGTTCTCCTGTTATCCAACAAACTCAATGGTACAAAAACTCCAACACAAACTGATGTCAACCTGAAAACTGAAAAAAAAATGAAAACCGAACAAAAATGGAATACCAGCTTTTGTTTATTAAATATTTAGGGATTTTGTGTCATTGATTACATGACATATCATCAAAGCAAATCAAAGCAGTATAGAGATATATTTCAATTCATTCATTTATTTATTTGCTTACTATTTAGTAACTGGGTAGTTGAGCTGGTCAGAAGATCTTTTTCAGCCACAATCTTTCATTTAATAACATTTATATCACTCGACATAAAATAATTAGCAATATTTAAAATAATAAAACCATACGTGACAGAAAGTGTTCAATATCACAAAATATCTGTTTTAAAAATTAGGATTATCTTAAAGGGTGTTGCAATAAAATGCTATATATAATTTCATTAAGGCCAAGTGGTTGGTGGCATTAAGTGGTAATTGCCAAGATAGTTGTTTCTGCACAAAAACAGCTTCACAGTCACCACCCTTAAAGTAATCTGCACATAGTCTAATAAAGAAACCAGAACCTTCTTGAAAATAAAACAAACATTACTATGCTTAAACAGGGTATTACCTGTGTGCTGTGCCCTATTCACATACATGTCCTCTATTGTTCAATTTCTTATTTGTTTTACCAGTATAAAATACTCACTTCCTGAACAAATAGCTATGTAAATAACATAGCTGCTATTACATGTGAAGTGTTGTTTAACTAATTCCTGTCAAAATGTCTTAATGAAATAAAAGGACTCCATAGCTATCTCAACAGTAATAGCAACATCCATATTTAAATATGTCATTAGAGATTATACAAAAAGATCTGACATTTTTACTGATAGTCAACTTTCTCAAAAAGTACTTCAGAAGGATAAGCCTTGAGTAGCAGCATTTTCTGTCAGCTCTGCCTTTTCATATCTTTTATGACAGGAAAATTTGAGAATATCTAATACGTTGTTTTTTTTTTACACATTTAGTTTATTCTTAAAGTCTTTTTAGATAGTATCTCAATTTTTGTATTTTTTTTATATTTTCCTGTCAAAATATTTGAGTCAAGTTTCTGTCATCAGTTAACAGTATGAGCTTCTCTAAATCTTCAAACCAGGATATCTCTTTAAAAAAGGAACTACAAACTTTACTTTCTACCATTCAAGATCTCTCTACAAAAATTGACAAATTGGACTTGAACTTGGAAAACTTTAAGGAAAAATCTTCTCAACAAATGGAAATTATTCATCTAGACCTTAGACAACAAAAAGAACAAATCAATGGAATAGAAACATCTTTAAATGACATGGACTCTAGAATTCAGGTAAATGAACACAATCTAGAAAGCCTTTTAAAGCAAAACTCCTACTGTCAGCAAAAATAGATGATCTAGAGAACAGATCTCAAAGAAACAATATCAGAATCTTCAGGTTGCCGGAAAATGTGGAAGATAATAATATGGAGACATTTTTAACATCATGGTTACCAGAGATCCTGTAGCTTCCAGAAACCCTTTCATATGGAATTGAAAGGGCTCACAGATCTTTGTCTTCATCAAAAATTAATAAAGCTAACACCACAAGATCTGTCATAGTCAGATTTTTGTCCTCCTATGACAAAGAAATTGTCCTGAAGACAGCATGATCCAAATCTCCCATCAAATTTAAAAATAATGTTATCTGGTTTGACAATGACTATTCTTCTTCAGTAATGGCCAAAAGGAAATTATTCTTGCCATTACTCAAAGAACTTAAAAAAACACAAATTAAAACACATTTACTTTTTCCAGCAAGGCTAAAAATCTTTCTTCAAGACGGTCCCAATATTTTTGATGAACTTGAACCAGCCATCGCATATATAAAATCAAATAAAATCCTGGATAAAATAGATGATATGGACTGGGCTTCCACTAACCTCAAGAGATTAGCGGAAAATGGTTCCTGGAAATCTCTAGACCATAAAAAGAAACTAAAAAGAAATAAATGACTTGAGCTCTATTTTATTTTGTTTTTTTAATATAACCCAAAAGTCTTGTGAGATGAAAATGATTCAACAGGTGAGTGTTGTAATTGCATTTTTTCCTTCTTCACTGGTTTGTGTTATGAACTACTTAATTTTATGCTATTTGCTTCATATTCAACTGTAATTAACCTCAAATTACATTATGATCTAATAATATTAGTATTTAGTTCATTAACTTGACATAGAATTTCCTTCACATGATATAATTCATTCACATATAAGATAGAAGGAATTTATGTTCTCCTGATTTTGACAGTTCATATCTTGTCCTTTGCAACTAGTGGTTACTTAGCTGGTTACGCTGCTATTTTACAGTTACATTCGGACTGTAGGAGCGGGCTATATGCATTGTAGTGTACTGGTTCTTACTTTTTATTGTTTTTTTTCAGTCTGAGTGATTTTTTCCTTTTTTAAAGTTTGTGGGTCTTGGCTATTTTGTTTTTTAGCTCTGATGTATTGCTGACGGGTTAGCATTGTTGGACGAGTTATTTGAATGGGCTTTTGTGTGTATACGCTGGGGTTTGTTAGATTTGTTTGATGGACGCTATCTTTTTAGTGTCCCATTGTTTTTGGGGAGATCTTGTGTTGGCCATGGACTTTCTTGTGGGATTCTTTGTGGGTTTATTTGTTTGTTGTTTTTTTTTTTATTCATTTTGCTATCTTGTGTATTAGTGCTTGGATTTGATTCATGCAGCAACAATTGTGTATTGCTCTTGGTGTATTCGTGATGCCTCAAGCATTTCCTGGAGTAGTTGGATGTTGTTCTGCATGTGTTGCTCACCTTTTTCCCGCTGCAGCTTCCAGCTAGCTGTTCAAGTTTGTTGACTGAAGATCAGCTGTTAGTTGACTTTCCGACGCAGAATGACGTCATCAGCACTCCGACCTCTTTATTGAAGCACTCATTGTATGATATATCATTCATCTAAATGGAAGATCAAAACAATACTTATTTACTGTCGTCTGCAACTTTTGAATGTCATCTTGTTAGTATCAACCTATCGGTTACTAGTTCATCACAGAACTGTTAGAGGAAGAGCAGGGAAAGGACAGTAGAATGTCATGAGGAACAGTGAAAGAAGGAAAATTAAAGGAACTTGAGATCCATATAGCAACGTACTATATTTAGTCCCACAAGTATTGATTATTCTTGGACTTTGATGATCTATATATACATATAAAATTGAACTGTTGCTTATTTTATTTTCACTATCAGTTTTAATACTTTTTATAATCCATTCTTATTGTTTTGCTATGCATTTTGTTTTTTGTTTTAAAGGAAAAGGAAGGATGGGGAACGAGAGATAAAAAAAGAAGATTTGAAAAGTAGAGTTTAAAAAAAAAAGAAATACTAACTTGCTAACATACTGTCGTATCTCAACAATATAAGTTTTAATTACATGGCTTTTTAAAAGTGGAAGGGAGAGAGGAGGAAAGAAGGAAAAGAGAATAGAAACAAGCATTGGTTTGTTCTTTTTTATATTATAATAATTAATGTATCTGTCTTTTGTTGCATACTGCAATGTTGTTTAATACGTAACTAATTATTCATTTTTTAGTAACAAAGCTATTTCATCTCTTTACTTATTCTGACATAATTGAGTATCTTATTGTTTATGGTATTATTTTTATTTTTGTTTCTAGAATGTAAGTGATACAACAGTTACATTTTATGGCATTGTCTTTTATACAGTTTATCTGAAATATCTTTTTATTTATTTTTTTTTTAGAATGACAATTTTAATGTTGTTTATTAATTACCACATTCTTTAACCTATTTTTCTTGACTCATCGTTTCATGACATCTTACAATTCATTTCAGAGCGTGGTATTAGTGAAATGTGGTAACATGTTATAGGCAGTGGAAGACTAAGACAGAATATAATGAAGGTAGTTAGCTAGTCTTTAGTGTCATATTTTTTTATTATTCCCAGAAATATTCTATTTATATTACTCTTGTACTGTCTTTACATCTTGCTATGGACTATGCATTTACAAACATTGCAGTATCTATTAACAGACTGGTATTGGTATTCATTATCTATTTCTAGTATGTAGTACCGTAGTACTATATACCACTTATAAATTATTTATTGGATTTTTGTTATGTCATACTGTATTAATACATCTAAGATCATAACTAGGCAGTTCCCGACTGTAATTTGCTGCTAGTTTGAAAGACAATTTGAGTGATTGATGTCACTCAAATTTGGAGTTTTTAACTCCAGAAGGGTTTGGGGGGTTTTCTTAATTAATAGTTTGTGTTATATATTTTTGAAAATATCGTTATTGATGTTCACGACAACTCACATAAATGACCACTATTTAAACTTATCATTGGTTTTACTACCTTATTATATGATTTATATAATTATTGTTGTGATCTCTATATCTATCTCTTATATATTAGCAGTCAAACAACTAATAACACTTAAAGTTAGAATGTATTATTATGCAAACAATTTAAATCATGACTTCCTTACATTGCATTTCACTTAATGTGAATGGTTTAAACAATCCAAACAAGAGGAGATCTTTAATTAAATATCTTAAACTTCAAAATTCTCATCTGATTTTCTTACGAGAAACACCTTTGATATCAGATGACATTACCAAATTAGACTAAATCATTCTCTCCGTTAGTTAGTTCTGGACATGTTCAAAAAAAAGAGGTGTTGCAATATTATGGATTGACAGACTCCCTGTTCCTAGAATAATAGATACATACCAAGGTAATAAAGGTATGGTAGCATCCGTCACAATAGAATTTAATAGTAAAATATTTACATTATTTAACATATATTGGATTCCTGGCTTTGGACTTAAAACAGCACAGCAACATATAGAACACATTACTCAATTTTCAAAAGGCAACACGATTCTAGCTGGTGATTTTAATTGTATTTTTGATAGTAAAGAATCAACCTTCACTGGAAATAGGAGGATTTCATCTACTGCCAGGTTATTGAAAGAATTTACTGATTCCTTTTGTTTGAGAGATATAAATAACTATGCAGATACTAAATCATTATTCTATACATTTTTTTCTCACAGGCATAACTCATTTTCAAGGATAGACAGAGTTTTTATTTCTAATAATTTAGTTGATTCTTTATCCAATGTTAAGGTGATTGCATGTCCCCTCTCTGATCATAATTCTATAACCTTTGACTTATCTATTTACTCATTATATAATGCTCAGATAAAGAGGATTCCAGCCTACAGCTCTAATTTGAATGATTTTAAATCCTTCATATCTACAGAAGTTCAAAACTTTATCGAACTCAATACCACTAAAGACACTTCCGAAATTTTCATATGGGACGCAATGAAAGCCTACTTATATGGTAGGATAATTGATTGGTATATAAAAAAAAAAGAATTACATGGGTTAAAGAGTTAAAACAGATTCAAACAAATCTTGACAATTTGAATCTATTTTTTTTAAAAAACAAGGAAGATAAAACTATTAAAAAACATATAGATTCTTTAAATAAGAAGTATCTTGAGATTTTAGATCATAAGATAAAGATTAGTTTAGAGACGTTTAAATTTATTACTTTTTCATCAAACCCTAGATCCATAAATATGTTTGCCAACAAAATTAAAAGAATGGATAAATTTAATGACATTAAGGAACTTTATTCACCTCAAAAAAAGAAAAAGGTTTCTGGTCTTCATAACATATTAAATTAATTTAGAGATTTTTTTTCTAAACTTAATCAGACTACTGAGTTAATAAACCCCATAACTGCTATAAAGTCATTTGTTAATAAAAACACAAAAAAAGTTAACTGTTCAACAAGTTGAATCATTAGACAGACCAATAACCCTTAATGACATGCAAGTACAAATTAATAAATTAAAACAAAACAAGGCCCCGGGTAATGATGGTATCATCCCTGAAATTTATAAAATTTTACCTACAAAAGCTCTCTCAATTTTACACTCAGTTTTCAGTATAGCCCAAACTAAAAATTTAATTCCACCATCGTGGAAATATACCTTTATCACTCCTATTCTAAAACAGGATAAAGATCCTACCAAATGTAATTCATACAGACCAATTTCTTTATTAAATACAGATTACAAAATGTTTATGTCTATTTATGCAAACAGTCTCAAAAATTTCCTTCCTAGTTTGGTAGACTCTGATCAAACTGGCTTTATTATTAACAGAACCTCATATGACAACATTAAGAGAATATTAACCTTAATAGAATCAGTTAAGAACTTTACAAATAACCTAACTATAATTAGCTTAGACATTAATTGTGCTTTCGACACAATAAACTGGGACTATTTATTTATTCTACTGGGAGAACTTAACTTTTCCAAAAATTTTATAAATCTTATTACCCAACTTTACAGTGGTTGTCAAGCATATGTCAAAATAGGTTCCTATATTTCACAATTTGTACCTATTAAAAAAGGAACCAAACAAGGCTGTCCATTATCTCCCCTTTTATTCACCTTAATTTTGGAACCATGGGCTAATCTGATCAGGGATAATACTAACATTAAAGGCTATGATTTGGGTTTTAATGAAACATCAAAAATACAACTGTTTGCGGATGACATCTTGATTACTTTGGGGGGGTAAAAATCCTACCTGGACAGAGTTATTTATTAATATGGACAAGTTTCAGAAAAACTCAGGTCTTAGATTTAATCATAATAAAACACAAATTCTCTTAGTTGGTCAAAAAAAATTCAACATTCAAGATAATTTTAAGAAATATGTACCTTAAACTCAACAAATAACATATCTAGGTATAATTATTTCTAATAACTTAAAAGATACATTAAAAATAAATTTCAACAAAAGTATTCAAATAATAGAATCTCTAACAAGCTCATGGTTAAAAATAAGATTCTCAATGGAAGAAAAGTTGTCACTTATAAAGATGGTTTTACTTCCTAAAATCTTGTATATAATACAGTCTATATCTATACCCCTACCCATATAGTAATTAAAAAGTTTAATTCTCTCATTAATAAGTTCCTCTGGCATCCAATTAAACCTAGAACTGCGTTATCTATCCAAATGTTCAACTGGGATAATGGTGGTATTGCTTTGCCTAATCTAGAATTTTATGCTATTTCATCCATAATTAAAACTATTACTCTTCTTATAGATAGTAAATATTCAACTAAATGGAAATATTATATTCTTTATCTCAAAATCCTAATAATACTTTTGAAATTAATATGTTAAACTCAATAAATAATACTTTTATTTGGAGATTGAAATAATTTTTTTCATATCATTACATTCAATTATATAGATCTAACTACATAATTTTAATTTTGAACTCTTTCAAAAACTTTATTCTTAGACACAAATTATATGAATACTGGATATTTCTTATTTTCCCTATAGCCTATACTCATAATATCATCTTCACTACAGATTATCATAAAATGTATTTATTTAAACAAAAGCATTTACTAGTTTGGTACCAAATGATGAATAATAATGAGTTAAAATCGCTTAACATTCTTATTGAAGAGAATAATTTTGATTCATCCTCTTGGCTTGACTTACAAGAAGCTAGGAAATATATCAAAGATAAACTCAATCTTATTCCTTCTACAACTAAAACAATACTCCCCAGGCTAATACAGTATTTGATGGTTCTCATTCAACAAAATGACTCTAATAAAATTAGTCTCTCTCACATATACAAATCAATAAAATCAGACTTAGATGTTCATTCAGAAAATTATTGGAAATCTTTTATTACCATTAATAATTCTTATCCTTCAGATATTGATAAATTATGTATACTCCAATCAGCTCATAAAACTACATCCTCACATAAATGGAGAATTTTTACTTGGAGATTTTTGAACAGATCATTTCTTACTCCGTTTAAAGTCAACAAGATATCTAAATAAAATGTTTTATGCTGGAGATGTAAGAAAGTTATTAATCCAGATTGGGCACACATATTTTATGATTGTCATCTTTTAAAGAAATTTTGGAATGACATCAATAACTTCCTACAGGCTATATTTACAGATATTTTTTTCAATCAATAAATCACTTATTTTGTTTAACACTCCAGTCCCAAATTGTGTAAATTCAAAATAAATATTCAATTCTGTGGTCTGTTCTATCCATTGCCAGGAAAGAAATCACTAAAAATTGGAAATCCTCTCAAATCCCTTCTTCTCAAAACTTTAAAGATCTTCTCATGGAAGTATCTAAATTTGAAATGATGACTGTTAGAGCTAGATCATCAGGGAACACAACAACTTACAATTATTGGAAAAGTATAAATGATCTACTGGTAAACCAGTAAAATGATTCTAGTTTCATTTTAATTTTTTTTTTTATTTAAATAGCAAACTTCATCCATGGGTAGTGAACATTTTTGTAAATAGTTATGGATATTCTTGTTTTTGTATCAATATTTTCTATTTTTATCTACTGTCTCAAAAAATCTTATCAATTATTTTATAAAAGTTGTAGGTTTTAGTTTTGATCTTAATACAAAATTGTTATCAGAAAAATAAAATAAAATAAAAAGTATTTCAAAGTAGAGCAATTCCTCAAAATGAATTTTGTTTTTGTGCCAGCTGCACAAAACAGATTTCCCACCAGATTCATCCAAATTACTCTCTATGATATTGTCAATATACTATCAGCACAATGAGTCACATTTATTGCTAAATTAAAAATGTAATTGTTCTTCTCTCACTTCATGTTCATTTACTGCCTTTCTTGTGTATAAAATGGGATCATATTAAACCTGTCTTTTAATAATAACATCTGCATTGAAGTCACTACTGTAACCACACTGCAAAAAGATTTATTTTAGTCTTCTGACTTTTGATTGAAAATATGAATCAGAGGGGTTAAACATGTCACAATGATTGCTTGAGATTTTATATTGTTTTTCTTACCATACACATGACGAAAATGAAGGTGACTGGTCATTTTCATTTTTTCCCAGTTAACATTAGCTTGTGAAATGGTTTCTTGTTTTTTTTTGTTTGTTTGTTAAAGTGTTATGGTTGATCATTTACATTACAAAATGTTCCAGACAAATTTTGTAGCACATTAGTTTTGAATAAAAAATCATTATCCAAAACTGAATACATTACCAGCCAAAGACTCTGACAACATACAGGATACCACCAAGTCTCAGTACTTGTCTCATCATAGTGTGGTTATTGATGATGATAACACTGAATTAGTTTGTGATACATACTGGTCAAATCACATAACTTGTTTCCTATAGAATGCATTCCTGTTATCGAAGAACCTTGACATAACATAAGGGATTATGATCAAGTCTCGATAATAACCGGCTTATGTGTTTGAGACATGGATGGCAAGAAATTCTCCTCAACAGGCAAACCAAACACATAAATACATTCCAAGTCCATATCCCTGCATTATAATCATGTCTGCTTCATACAGACATTCCAATAAAAGGGTTGTCCATTGCATCTGTACAGTTCTGACAGTATGACTAGGAAACACAAATTAACAGAGCAGAAATTAAGCAAAAACAGTGACAAGCTCAATGGAAAGTATCCACACTCACAGCCTGCCAAATCAGAAGACCACACACAGGTAGAAAACCAACTCCTTCACTGAAACATAGAAACAATAAAATAGTCAAATTAGTCAATGCTCTAGGAGGCTCTGAGGCTGGCATATTGGGAAAAAAAGATAAAAGTTACATTAAACCCAGTCAGATGGGCAAAAGGACCATGAGTAAACAAATTCTGCTTTATTATAAAGTTGTGACTGAACAACAGGAGTGCAGAGATAGGGATTTAGATTCAAATAAATTCCAAACCACAAAAAGCATGTTCATGAGAAATTTATACTTTTATAGATGCTTCAAGAGGAAAGTGCCTCAATTTCTTAGAAAATTAGTGAGATATAATATAAAAAATGGCCTCATAATTTATATGATGTGAATTTAAAGCAGATATGTCTATTAAAATTCATAAAGAGATTGTTCCCATTGTTTTAACCAGACCTATGACGACCAAGAGAGTTGATATATATGGAGATCCTAAAAGAAGAATTAAAGGTTGGAAGGCATGGACTCCACTCTCTGAGTCAAGGTGACATAGATTTATTGATGCCTAAAAAATTCCCTACTAAGTATAGCTGAGAGGGTTCATAAGGCATGCAAAGACAGGGTAAAACATTTAATTACAGAATATGTATTCTTCCTTTATTGAAATTTGGAGTGTGAGACTTCTGTCCATGGATTATCCTGTCCCTACATTTATTAAAGGTATTCTTGACACCGTGCTAGTGATAAAATTAAGAAAGATCTTACATATTTAAAGTTTTGAGCATTCCCACCCATAGTCAGCCTTAGGCATAGGCCAAATAGATGGCCACCTAGGGCACCACTGTAGCAGAGACACTTTTCCTGTATTTATTTGTTTATTTTTTGAAGTAAAGAAATGTTTTCTTTAAAATATGTTGAATAAATACATGAAAACCAATGAAGCACAACATAAACTGAGAAAAAGGAAGAAAAAAGTAAACTGGATGGTGTAGGTAGACCAGGTTGGGGGCACCGTGTAGTCTGTGGGAGGACAGAGCTGTGGAGTCCTTTTGTCTAGGGCACCAGTTGACCAAAGGTCAGCCCTGTTGCTACCTAGACCTAAGTAAAAAGGTATTGCTGTTAATCAACAGACTATAGGGTGCTAGGGGAGAGCAAAATGAAAATGCATTAATTTGTATTCAAAAAAATCTGCAATAGACCTCAATAGTTTGCAGTACTGATATAAAACAGTTAACTGGTGAGCCTGTATAAGTTAAGAGTTTGAAGGAGTTCATGTCAACCATTATTATGATGATTATATCATTCTCTTTATTCCTCTTATCAGGGTTCAAGAACCAAATTATGGATTCCAAGATGGTTGCTGGTCGATAGACACATAAGTTGTGATGCTCCTGATACTGCAATTTAATCTGGCCATTTAATCGAACATCAATCAAAAAAAAAAGTAGTAAAAATCGAGATAAATAGGAAAATAAACATAGCTAAATACTTCAACCTGAATATTTTGCAGCAAGCTGGTCTTAACTTCTAAAAAATACACTTATCTGAAACCAGGAGTTTCAACTGCATGCTGTCAGCACATTCTAGATATTGGTGCCTAAAAGTGAAAACAAGAGAATAGAAAGAACTCAAAACAATCAAAATGTCAAACCAAGCAGATGTAATGGAAACTCGAACATCAAAAATTAAACTATCACAGATAGCATCACCAGAAAAGGACACTACCTCAAAGAGACAGCAAACTAATAAACTGCAACAGGAGACTATAAAAATGGCTTTAAGGTCGAAACAGGATCTAACTTATTCCCTGGATGACCTTAAACTAGATCTACAACCCTTGCAATCAGAATTTCAAAAGTTCTCTCAAAAACCTGCCTCCTTTGGTAACAACCTGGATCAAATTGTGGCATGCCTGGAGCAAAATAAGGCAAAAATATTAGACAATGAAAGGAAAATTAAAGAAATAAAAAACTATAGATGAGTGCTATAAATATGAAAGAAATGTAACAAAAAATTCTGGATCTCAAGGCAAGAAGCCGTAGAAATAATATCATATTCTGAGGAATTCCAGAGAGCATTCACCATGCACAAATACCTTCATTCATAAAAAAAAATCTTGAACTCACTTCTGGAAAATAAAGAACAAATAAAAGACATCACTATTGAAAGAAAAGAAATAATAAAAGACATCACTATTGAAAGAGAGCATCGATCCCTGAGAAGAGCACAAGTAACTGACAATCTGAGACAAATTTATGTGAGACTACTAAATGCTGCACATGTGCAAACCATTCTAACTGCCTTTAAACAGAAAAGAAGCATCAGCTGGAGGGGTCACAAGATTACAGTAGCACAAGACCTATCAGTAACAAACAACAATGACAAAACCTATCGCTTTATTGTGCATAGCTCATAGATAAAAACAATTTTTTTTTCAAATTAAATACCTTGCAACATTAATTTTCCAGCATAATGGAGCTAAAATCCAACTCAAGACCCCTGAGGAAGCTAAATCCACATTCCTGCAATGTTTTAATGAAATACCAAGCAAATAATGCAGTCATTGGAAGTTGCTAAAGTAAGATACCAAGATAAACAAATAAATGTGTGAAAAGCACTTTTGTAAATTTTTTTGCAATGAATAAATATCTAAAAGTTGATCGTGGGCCTTCCTTACTTGTCATTGTAGTATTCTAATGATCTGGAAGACCTGAAACGTCTGGCACGGTAGTACTGCATCACTCCTTTCTCCTTCCTGCATCTCTTCTCAAGTATGCAACAGCCTGAAAAGAAAGAAGTGAGTGAATCTACTTTCTTACTCAAAACACAAAGCTAGAAGAACCAAACTACTATATATTACTAGCGGCAAAATAATTGAGGTAAGGAATACCTCTTTATCCTGATAGAACTGCCGATTTTTAGCTTATTAAAAAAGTGGAAGAAAGGAGAGAAAAAAAAAGCATAGCCCTTTGGATGTGCCCAGATGCATCAAATGACTCTAAACCTGGTTAAACATAACTGTGACATACCCCCACAACTCCTCTATGTACTTTTTTTCTTTTTTTTTCTTCTTCTCTCTTGCTGGATGGGAAATACAAAACAAAATGAAAAAGCAAAGGCAATAATCGCCTGATAAATATGAAGCGTTTGGGTCAAATTCCTGCATAATCTATAGTGCAACAATGTAGAACCACGAGTGCAAGGGAATGTTCCAACCAACACCTTTTTATTTATGAAATATTTAATAGTTTAATACACTTTCATAATTACTATTACATCATTGGAACTCCCTAGTGAGCCCCCAACAAAGATAGAGCACATAAGGAAAGTAAACAATCGCCACAGGTCACATTAGCTTTAGAAGAACTAATAAATAATTTTAATCTGACAGACCTTTATACACTACACCAACATGACAGATCAATAAATAAGTACACTTTTTTTCAACAATACACAAGTAATTAATCTTGTAACTAGGAATATCTGTACAGCTGATGGTGTTTTAATGTAGTTTTCTCAATAGTTGTTTTTCTCTTATCCAGTGGTATTACAAATGTTTCAGTTGTATCCATATCTCATTGAATATGCACGCAAATGCTTCTCAGTTTTTCTTACTGTTCATATGTTTGTTTTTCTTTTTCTTTCTTTGTTTTTAACTATTTTTGGGGGGGGAGTTATAGAAATAAATAAATATTATATTAGAAAAAAATAACCAAATTATGAAAAACAGAGAAAGCAAACAGTTATGCTACATAGAAAAATTTATGGGAAGGGTAGAGAAAAAGTCATCAGCCCTAAATTTGTCAGCAAATGTGGAGTAAAGACTTTTTGTCCCAGTAATAAATGAAATAGGGAAACTTCATAACATCCACATTACAAAAGACAGCAACACAGTAAAAGGCCATTTCTGCATCATGTATAATCATTGCTTTGGAGTTATTTGAATGCGGTGCCTCAGTCAAAATACACTGCAATACATGGGCTTGGCCAGAAGGAGGAGGTGCTTCAATCAAAATACACAGCAATACATGGGCTTGACCAGAAGGGCTGCATCCTTTAACAATTACAGTTTATTCAGTATTAAGTAGTTTCCTCCAAGCATTTTCTAAACATGTAGCTATAAGTTTTGCCAAAATCTTATTAATGAAATATATAGCATTGCATGAAAGTGGAGAGAAAGGTATTTTAGTGGTTTCGGAATAACTATAGAGAGGATTTCAAGAGTGAAGGGTGCAGTGGATGCACAGATGGGACATAATAAAAAAAGTTGACTGGGTATGGAACCAGATTTTCCCTTAATTTTCAATATAGTTTTGCAATAAGGCTGTTGAAACAGGAGCTTCTCCAGAGTTGAAATGCTTTATCACATCTTTAATTTCATCAAGCAAGACCAGAATTTCAGAAATTCCAGAATTAAGTGAGTAATCAGAGAAAGAATAAATTAATAAATTAATTGATTAATTAATTAATTAATTAAGTACAGACTCTAAAGCTACTGTAGTATACACCCATACAAATATACAGAACTAGACTTTCATTGATTAAATGAGTGAAATCTTTTTACATACCCTTAAAAACCTATTTATCCCACTTCCATTACATCATATTCAACGGGTTTGATTTATATTAGCACATTTTACCATGAATGAGATGTAGATATATATCTGTAAGCTTTAAATGCACTATATATGTTTATACATTTAGGTTTTGAATGTGTTGTGTCTTTTATATTATAGCTTTTGTGCATTTTGTATCATATTCTTTCTTGCATTTTATTTTGGTTGTTTATGTTTCAGGAAAAACATGATTTTGCATTGAAAATCAGATCTATTTTTACATACCACACAATAGATTGCTGGAAAGATATGAAATGGGATGAAATAACAGCCAGAGAGATTGAAACAAAGTTAAGAAAAGCCTCTGACTGGAAAACCCTAACTTCTGGTTAAAAGCATTAATGTCTTTGCACAAAGATTTAGCTATCAGAAAGAATTATTTATATGCACACCCTGAACCGACACCAGCCTGGCTAACAACAGGAAAAACAATGTTCTTATTTAACAGTGAACCTGCAAGCTACCCTAAAAACTATAGACCAATAACACACGGGAATTGAAGCTGACAGAGGTTATAGTCATTTAGAATAAAACTCAGTTATGGCAGTAGAACAAAAGGGCAATAAAAGAATGTCATATGGAACAAGGGATCATTTGTTGTTAAATAAAGTCATAGTGGAGAACTGTAAAAAGGGGAAAAATCTAAGAATGGCAGGGATTGACTACAAAAAAAGCATTTGATAGTATCCTACATTCATGGATAAAAGAGTACTTAAAAATGTATAAGATACACCCTACACTGATCGACTACATTACAGTGACCATGGAACAGTGGCAGACCACTTTGCAATTAAGCCATGATAAAGGACATATTATTATTGCAGGGATAAAAATTCAAAGGGAGATATTCCAGGATGAGTCTCTGTCACCGCTGCTATTCTGTGTTGTCCTTAACCCATAAAGCTGTCTACTTAGCAGCTTAGGCCATGGCTATGGTTTGGCTCCTAGAAAACAACAAAGTGTAAAGACTTCTCATCTTCTCTTTGTCAATGATTTAAAACTGTATAGCTCATCAAATGAGGAACTGAAAGTACAACTGCAAGTTATCAAAACTTTTTCAGATGATATAAGAATGTCACTTGGCCTTGATGAATATACAAAAGCAACCTTTAAAGCAGAAAAACTGTAGCACCAGGAAAACATCAGTTTGGGACAATAATGTGATATAAAAGAACTTGAGCAAGACAGAGTATATAAATATTTGGGAACTAATGAAGGATCAACAATAAAACATGAACAAATGTGAATAAAACTTAGAAAGGAATACTTTAGAAGTCTTAAATTAATCCTGAAAACAGCGTTGACATCTAGGAACAAAATCCAAGCTATAAACCAGTTTGCTCCTGTCCTAACATACAGTTCTGGAGAGACTGACTGGCCCCAAAATGTGTTGGATAGATTACACAGGAAAACAAGAAGGATGCTTCATGCTCACCAAATCAGTGCATACCAAGATTATATATTCTCCGTTCCGAAGGAGAGATGGGCCTCCTTGAAAATGATTACATGTATAGATCTGCAATCATGGGACTCCACACATATCTGCTGACCTCACAAGACCCAAACATAGTGAAAGTTTGGAAACATGAGAATAAATCTAAGATGATTTCTCTGATTAATCTAGCAGAAGCATATCGGCATCAAGCAGGAATAGAAATCAAACCAGAAGTAGATAAAAATAAGGCAGCAACTGAATGTGCCAAAAAACAAAAGAAAGAATAAAAGGTGAAGGACAAGATGAGAATGCAAGAAATGTGGAAAATGCATAAATATAGTTGCAAGTATAGAAAACTTCTGGAAGAACCTCATGTTGGTCAGTAATGAATGCAGGAATGGTTAAGGAGAGGCAAATTCAAACCAGGAGATGAAAGGTTAATAGTGACAGCCCAAGATAGTAGGCTATACATGCTGGAAATGAAAACCACAAAAACAGAGCCAATCCAGTAGAACAAACCAATAAACCAAACAAAACTGAATAGTTGAAGAGCTCCACGTAGGACACCAGTAGGATGTAGAAACACAGCTTTATTAACAGAATTTTAACGCTGAACATTCACAGGGCATTTTCGTCCGAGTATCCCCCAGACTTCTTCAGAAATAATGTAAAATCATCCACCTTCACCATTTTTATACAAATCCCTTAATAGATTAATGAGTTAATTAAAAAATATTAAAGGCATACTGCTCGTAAAAACTATGTATATATTATGTAAACTGTTTGCCTAAACAAAGTACAAATGAAAATGCTAGTGAGGGAATAGTTAAAAATATAATCTGATTACATCCAAGCTTAAAAATATTTAGTTAATAATGATCAAAAAGATAAATAATAAATATTTATATAATAAAAATATAAATAAATACAATATAAATATCAAAAGTATAACATATTGCATAATGAAATGTATAAATGTTTCATATCAACTTGAAATACGTGTCAGTACTATGAACAATATAAAAATACATTTATAGCTTGGCAGATCTAAGTTTTAAGAGGGGTAAAAGTGAGATAGAATCATTTAGCCCTGGGGATCTATTTGGCTTCCAATGTAATCTTCTAAAAGGTTTCTCTAAATTCTAATTTAGTTTCCCAGGGACCCCCTCTTGTTTCTTTTGGGACCATTTTAATGACAGAAAAAAAGAACTGAGCATTATTACATTCTAGTGTGTGTCTGTACAGGGCATTAGTATTATTTTTCTTTCTAACATCATTTAAATGCTCATAAATTCTACGTTTCAGATGTCTCTCAGTTTTATCAACGTAGAAGGCATCGCAAGACCCGCACGTAACCACATATACCAAACCGTGTGAATTATAATTGGAATAATTGTTGTTAAAAATTGTCTTGTTCCTAGCCTCTATATATAATTCCTCACCCTGTAATATATATTTACATTGGTTACAGGCTCCACATTTAAAAGTCTTTGTTCTTCTATGTGTAAACACCTGTGAACTGGCTGCATATTACAGTAAATTTTTGATGTTTTGTCCTTTCTTGAACACCACCTTGAGAGGCTTATTTTTAAACATTTCTAAATCTGTAAACTCGGAAAATTTTTTTCCATTCTCTTTCTAGGATGGATTTAATCTTGTATGCAGTCCCACTAAAATTAGTAACAAAGGCCCCACTAAAATCTTCCTGAATAATATTTCATGTTGGGCCTATGTGGATAGATAAACCTGTACCTCAAACTGGTGTATATTTGTCCTTTCTCCCTTGCATTACTTCTGTCTGTATGCTATCTATAAGGTCCATTGGGTAACTCCTATCCTTAAACATATTTTGTAACACCATACATTCATTCTGAAAGTCTTGGTCACTAGATGTCATACGGCTTACACGGACATATTGCCCTTTGATAATGTTTTTTTTTCTGGAATGAGGGGTGTGCATTGCCATAGCTAATATATGTATTTGAAAATGTAGGTTTCCTATAGACAACTGACTTAAACCCATTTCCAGTGTTTTGTATTGTCACATCCAGATAATTAAATATCCCTGTTGTTCTGGAATGAGGGGTGTGCATTGCCATAGCTAATATATGTATTTGAAAATGTAGGTTTCCTATAGACAACTGACTTAAACCCATTTCCAGTGTTTTGTATTGTCACATCCAGATAATTAAATATCCCTGTTGTTACCTGGTGTGTAAACTGGAGGAAATTGTAGTCTGGGACAAGTAGTTCACAAATTCCTCCAATCTGATCGTATCTGCTACCCAAAAAATGCAGATATCGTCCAAATATCAGGTATATAAATTCCAATATTCTGCATAAGAACATGATTGTATGAATTTATTCTCCCAAACTGACAGAATAATATCTGCATAAGTGGGGGCACAGCTGGCCTCCATAGCAACCCCTTGTTCCTGTTGGTAGAATTTCCCTTCAAAAAATAGGAAATTGTTTCTTAGAACTAAATCTGCTAATTCTAAACAAAGAAAAATATAATTTTCGGAAATATTTGCCCACATTCTTAATGCCTCTTCAAGCCACAACAATCCTGTATCATGTGGAATGGCTGAAAACAAATCTACAATATCAATACATAAAAATGTAAGGCCATCCACACTGTGTTGAGGCTGTATTCTAGCAAGAAAATCCCAAGAGTCCTTTAGGATGTGTGGATGCCCCCCCCCCCATATGGCTTGGAGTTTCCAGTCAAAAAATGTGCTATGGGTGCTATCTTGGAACCCTTCGAAGCTACAACAGGCCTAAATGGGGGGTCATCCACATCCTTATGGACCTTGGGTAGGAAATCAATCACCCCTTGATCAAATAAGTCCTTTAATGCTAAATCAATTTTCATGTAAGTTATATTGACTTCATTACTGGATACCTGACTATATTTATTTTCATCATGTAGGACGGAAAGCATTTTGCCCTCATACACAATTTTATCCATGAAGACAATGCCCCCTCCCTTGTCCGGTTCCATTACACGTACTTTAGAGTTAGAGCATAATTGATTCAATAAAGTACACTCTTCCTTAGTTAAGTTGTTTCTAATGTGGGTTTTTCCCTGATTTTTATATAAATTTCTAATTTCATTTTCTAATACATTTTCCAGGTTTTTTAACTGTGGGTGTAATTGCGGATTAAAAGTACTACTTTTCCTGGGTACCATAACATTAGGGGTTGTTATTGCATTCCCATTGAAGAATTGTTCCAAATTTATTTTTCTAATGAACAACTTAACATCAATAATACTTTTTGAAAAGTTGCCTTTTTTCGTGGGAATATATTTAAACCCTTCATGAACAAACTAAAAAATCCATGTGTTACCTCTAGAGAACTGTAGTTAAATATATGGAATCCTTGCCAACTTACAATGTGTGAAACATTTTGAATACAAATTTCATTAGTAACTTGAGTTCCTACCTGTATATCCCCCTGTTGCCCCCTCCCCTCTGTTGGAGGGGGGGCTTTGAAAAAAGATTATTGTTATTGTTTTTCTGCCTAAGTCTTTCTGATCTACGTGGGGATATAAAGTCATTATGGTCATTGTTATTATGCATTTCCATTCCATTAGATATAACTGATTTGTTACTATTCTGTCCTAATTGTTCAGGTTCCTGTAAAACTTGTGAATATGTTCTTCCAGTGTGTGAATTGTTGAGCTGGGACCTGGGCAATGGATATTGTTTGCCTTCTCCATACTCTTTCAAGTCACAATCTAACTTTTTGCACTTCCTGTTCAAAATATCCTCACATTTTTTATCTATAGCAGTTCTGATATTAAAATACTTGTCCTGTTCATTCTGTACACCAAATAATAGGTCATTCTTAATAAATACATTAAGCACATCAATATGTTCTTGTAAAACCATCATATCTTGTTAATTATTACCAATCAAAGCCTTTAAAATCTCTAAACCACATCTATCAAAAATCACAATTAACTCTTTGTACAAATCAGATCCCACTAAAACATTGTTCGGGTATTTGTAAATCCTTATACATTCCCCCAAATAAGCATTTTCAATATTTAAAGTCTTATATTTTGTCAAAGCCTCTTGCAATTTGTTAAGGCTTACTCTATATGTGTCCATGTTTCCAGCGCTGGCCTGTTGCGGCATTCTTTTTTGGAAAATGGGCTTCTGCTGCAGCTATTCATTAAGTTCCTGCCAAACTGGATTCACAGCATCAACAGTTACTTTATTTCCTTGTTCGGGTACCTCCACCGGCTCTTCACGTTGCCGCAAAACCAATGGGGTACTATTTCAGGACTGCTCTACCTGTCCTGTGCCGTTATTAATGGCCGCAGTATCTGTTTGGCGTTTACAGTACCTAAAGTCTTCCTGGTTCCCAGGCATACTTGCATTCAATAAAAGTACAGCAACTCCCCGACCAATGGGAGTCAAGACCTCCATCAGCTGAGATAGCTGACTCGAAATCCTACGTAGTTGACCCATTTCCTGGCCCCAAGGATCATTGGGGCTTTGCAAGGGTGAGTTTAACTCCTCAACAGACTCCATACAAGAAACAAAAACCACAAAAACAGAGCCAATCCAGTAGAATGAACCAATAAACCAGAAAAAACTGAATAGGTGAAGAGCTCCACATAGGACACCAGTAGGATGTAGAAACACAGCTTTATTAACAGAATTTTAACACAGAACATACACAGGGTGTTTTCATCCGAGTATCCCCCAGCTTATTTAGTTAAGCTATAAATGTATTTTTATATTGTTCATAGTACTGACACGTGTTTCAGGTTGATATGAAACATTTATACATTTCATTATGCAATACTTTACACTTTTTGATATTTATATTGTATTTATTTATATATTTATATTTTTATTACATAAATATTTATTATTCATCTATTTGATCATTATTAACTAAATATTTTTAAGCTTGGATGTAATCAGATTATATTTTTAACTATTCCCTCACTAGCATTTTCATTTTTAGTTTGTTTAGGCAAACAGTTTACAAAATATATACATAGTTTTTACTGGCAGTATACCTTTAATATTTTTTAATTAGCTCATTAATCTATTAAGGGATTTGTATAAAAATGGTGAAGGTGGATGATTTTACATTATTTCTGAAGAAGTCTGGGGGATACTCGGACGAAAACACCCTGTGTATGTTCACCGTTAAAATTCTGTTAATAAAGCTGTGTTTCTACATCCTACTGGTGTCGTACGTGGAGCTCTTCAACTATTCAGTTTTTTTTGGTTTATATGTACATGCTGGTTTACAAAGTCCATTGAACATGTGGGAGAAGCAGACAAATGTAGGTTTGTAAAACCGAACTGGAAACAATTGCACACCTCATTGCTGGTTGTGACATACTAATGGCAGAAGGATTGCATACTGAAAGGCATAATAATGTGGCAATACTGTTGCACTGGGGATTGTGCAAACATTATGGGACTGAAGTGTTTGAAAACAGTGGAAATGTGCCACAAAGCACTGTAGAAAATGATGAAGTTTACATCACATGGGATCACCCATTACCAACAGTTCATAAGATAGATGCTACAGAACTGTATATAGTGGTCCAAGAAAAGAAGACAAAAGTAGCATTGCTCACTGAAATTGCCCAGTGAATACAGTGTCTTGCATACAAAGAGACACAAAGTCATAAGATATCAGGATCTGCAGGCAGAAACGAGAGCAATATAGAAAAAAGATACCCAGACAGTTCCAATAGTAGTAGGAGCAACAGGTCTTATAAAAAGAATCTACAATTGTATCTAGATAATGTACCAATACATGTAACCCCATATGAATTGTAGAAGGAGTCATTACTGGGCACATTATGGGTGCTGTGATGAGTACTTTTAGCTGACATCAAAGATTGAAACATTACTAATTTCATGAACTTTAATCATACTTTGACTTAGGAATGGAATCCATTCCCATCATGGTAATAGAAACTCAAAAGACTTGTAGAAATTAAAGAAGAGGCAAGTGGTGATATTTACGGATGTTCTAGCCTCATTGTGAGGTGAAGTTTTTAGTACTGATCCCATGAAAAACACTAAGTACCGAGGGTCTCAGTGGTGTCCACATTACAGTACAGTATGTCACCATTCACTTCAAACTTATCTGCTGAACTGAAAATTCCATTTGCTGTAAAGATGAAAAGGTTCAGAACTATTGGAAGTCTCCAGCCCTGTAGCACAGACAGGTAAAGCCCTGACACAACCCCGTATGATCTGTGTATGTAGAAAGAGTGGAGTAAGCAGCTGATGACAGCTTACCCATTCTGGAACAGGGTAGAAACCTAGCTCCTGCATTAGTGATATCTGTATGAGTACATATGTATTATGCACAGCAAAGAGTCCAGAGAGCCTCCATTGCAGTATTGCATCATTTAGCAGGGGGCTAGCCTGTGCTGTAGCACACATACGTCCCCGGTGAATAGTTATGAGAAAGCTCAAAAGTCACCATAGGAAAGAGTTGGATGGGGGGACCCAATCTCAGGCTGATGGCTTCCACTCTCTGTTCACTCATAGGTGTTTCATAGGTGTTTATTAGGCTATCAACCACAAGGACCTCTTTAAGCCTAGCCACACACTCCTCTCTTTGGAGAAATGAATGGACCATAAGCCTCTTGTATATGGAGGAAGAGTGGATTAATGAATTGGCGAGGAGGGTAGGAGTAAGTGGTCAGCGCAGGAATCAAGAAAACAAAAAAGACCACGTCTAATTAAAATATACTGAATTTGGAAAAAACATACTGATTTGATCTGATAAATCATAATCATGACAGAAATATTTTGCTGATTCCATTTACACATAGCTAATACAAGCTTAGTGTACAAATTCTACTTAGTTTATTTATTCTTGAATAGGAAATTTAGTTATCTGTTAAATGGGTTTCAGAATGTCATGAATGTTTTGTGCTTATGTTTAACATTTTCATTTCAAAGCAAATTATTTAGTAACATGTATTTACTATTTTGTTTGTGCATGCCTTCCTACAATTGAAGTACTTTACAGTGTAAAGGGTTATTCATTAATGTGAATCATGGTACCTCCAACCAAAATGTTTGATACTCCGCATAAACTGTAATGCCTTTGGTCCTAGTTATGGTTGAAAAGGGGTCTTGCAACAAGCAAATACATAAATGCCAAGTCTGCATAACTGTTAATATCATTTTTGTGAAAACGTTGTATTTATGCAGCAGGCAGGGAAGGTATAAAATAAAGTAGACAAAAAATGCTCCGGTCCGCTAATGATTGGCAGTAGATTTTCACGGTGCCGAGTTGCCAGCTTGACGCCCAACCTTCAACGAAGGCACGCCCATTCACGCATGTCTTTCGGAATGCCACTCGACCCGCGGGGAGGACATGCAGACTCCACACAGAAGGCACTCCCCGCACACTAGCTGAGAATCAAACGGGAGAACCTCTTGCTGTGAGGCAACAATGCTACCGCTGCACCACCGCGGATTATATTATATGTACATATATATCATGTATTCCTTATTTAGTATATATGACATCTCAGAGAATATTATACGTACATGTATATCTTGTATTCATTATGTAGTATATGACATCCCAGGGGCAATATTATAAGTACATATATATCATGTATTGCTTATTTAGTATATATGACATCTCAGAGAATATTATAAGTACATATATATCATATCTGGGAATAGATCAGGTTATATTTTGTATCTTTTCTTTACTATTGCTTTTTTTCCCCTATGGTCATACATACTAAAACATAATGCACTTATTTTATCTGTTTTTGAAAAGATAATCTCTATGGAACAAGTGGCCTCTTTTCAGGGGTAATCTTGGATCACTATCTAGTTAATTAATTTACTCAGAATTACATAGTAGGTAAATGTAAACTGAGAGAATTAAACACATGACTACAGAATGAAGCTGGATGACTGCTCATACCCTTAATCCCCTGCATCTTATGGACAAATCTAAGTACTAGATATCCAAGTAGCGTAGTAACCACCTATACGGTAAACACTCTCAGCCAGGTATATGAAGAAATAATCCACTGGGCTAAAAATGGCTGTAAGCGAAGCAGAAATTAAATCACAAAACTGTGAATGTAGTAGTCTCCAAATTTCAATATATCACTGCAGCAAACATTGAATTCCAAATATAAGCACAAGAATGAGAGGTGAATCAAGATTTTATTAGACAAGCGCTTTCGCTATGAATAGCTTCCTCAGGTCTATTTAATACAAATGAATTCAAATTTGTTACCATATTTATAGTCCTACAATTCAATTAAAAATTCATCTAATTACATATTTAAAAGGGAAATGCTTGTTATTTAAGAATATGCCAAAATATCCATAGTAAAAAATATATGTTCAATAACAACTGTATGCATAAAGATTATAAAGTCCGTATGTATAGGTCAAGCACACATATATATATTATGAATCATGCTTATATATGCACCAATAATAAATATGCAATTTAAAAGATATATATGTAATAAATGTGTTCAATAAATATGTAGATATATAAAAAATATATAAAAATATATGTAAAAAACATACATTTATATACATAAAATCGATTCATGTGCATCCTGTAAAAATTCCCCATCAAGTAATCATGTATATATAACATAATAAAAAATCAGACATATGCATATTTCTTGTATATAGAAAACTTCTTTATATAACAGAAAAAAATGATAATATATAAGCCTCTGTAACCTGTGTACTTTGACATTTAAATACAGAAATAACTAAGCATATATATGTGAGCATATATGTAATAAATGTATATAATAAATAGCTAGATGTAAATATATATAATTTATCTGTCATAAAAGTTGAAATTATTAAGATTAAAAGCATTTCCATAAAATCAAACAAAATATTCATGATTGAATACATACAAGCAATACATAAAAAGTAAACTGTATGAAAGTGTCTATTCTTATATACTTTCAAACATATGAAAATATATAACAAATAATAATAATGAATAATAAACATGTGGAACTAACAATGAGCCTCCTATTGTATAGATATCTCATCTAATTTTCCTTCTCTTTCTTAACTTGGGTTTAATAGATACCCTCTCATTCAAACCTGTCCCACTGTCTGCCCTCAAGCGTATAATCCAATCATTTGCCCTATCCTCGGTGTGATTTCTAATATCTCCTCCTCTCTTATTTGTTGGTATAACTTCCAATACTCTAAAGAGGAAAGTATGTGATGGATCATTGTCCTCCACATGTTTAGCCAGAGCATTATTGGGACACCCTTTCCTAATGTTATAAATGTGTTCTCTGATACGATCTCTGAACTTACGATTAGTTTTTCCTACATAAAAACTTGTACATACTTGACACACTGCAAGATATACTATATTACAAGTCATACAATTAGCTGCAGTATTGGTCCTAAAGAC
This sequence comes from Protopterus annectens, assembly GCF_019279795.1. Taxonomy (NCBI): domain Eukaryota; kingdom Metazoa; phylum Chordata; order Ceratodontiformes; family Protopteridae; genus Protopterus; species Protopterus annectens. The sequence continues at coordinate 415,536,801 of NC_056742.1, forward strand.
TTTCCCTGTATCAGGATGTAGAAAGGATGAATTGGTGTCTATATACATGCAAAAATTGCATTTACCACATGGCTCTGTGTTTCCTAAACTTATACTGATGTGGTTACCTTTAGTATCACATAACATTCTCTTAAGGTTTTTTCTATTTCTGTACTGAAATTTCGGAGCTTCACCTACAATGTCCTTAATGTCATCATTTATTTGGAAAATAGTCCAAAATCTGCCAGTGATATATTGAAATTTGGAGACTACTACATTCACAGTTTTGTGATTTCATTTCTGCTTCGCTTACAGCCATTTTTAGCCCAGTGGATTATTTCTTTAAGTACTAGATATGTTTATTTCAATCTACTGCTCTTTCCTAACTTGAAATCATAATACTGTAACATCACATTTCCTGTCATGGGAGAAGACTATGATGTAATGATGTATAAACCTGCAATGAACAGATCAACTACTTATGAAAATAGACAAAACAGCATTATTCATTCATGTTTGCAGGAGTTTTTAAATGTTTATTGCTCAGTTTCTTGTAGATATTTATTCAAATTACTCTTGTAAGTAACAAAGTTTGAACTAATATTATAACATTATGTAGCATTTTTCCCTATCTATTCATCTGAACAGCAGACTTCCAGATGTTCATACAGTGACTCATATAACAAGAAGTTCCAGAGGTGTGCACTATTTGTGTGACAACACAACCAAAGATTATGCCATCTCTTACTCAAAAGGATGTTTACTAAACAAGATATTATATTCATACTGATTTATATCAGGATGTATTTCTGGAAAGAGCAATACGGAAAGCAAATATAGAATATAACTTTATATAATTATTGTGTGATCTTTGCATAAATTTTGTCTGATGTGCCAGTTGCCCTTAACTAAAAAATATTCAGAGATCTATTTCATAGCAGGGATTCTGCAAGCTAATATATTGTTCTCACATCAACATCAGATGTACTGCCACATGGAAACCATCACAAAACACATCAGACACAACTGGTGAATGTTGATGAAAAACTATACTAGTCACATTTAGATATCACATGTGTAGGTGTAGCTAAGTAATAAAAATGTATACTTATTTTTATTTTAATGAAATTGCATTCAGAAACTGTACAGAATGTTAGGTTCAACAGCATAACATAATTGGTTTTCATAATGCAAAACTACTAAAAGTACACTGAGGTTATTTAAACATTTTCCCTTTAATGTGCAACATCGGTGTGCAAAGGCAGGCAAACAATAAAGTAACAAAGTTAGCATTTTTGGTACACAGACACTGTATCATTTACATTACTGATTTGTTAACCAAAAATGATCCCAAGACATAAACCACATCAGTCTACACCATAAGTCTCTGACATATGTTTCTCAAACTTTGAAATCTCTAAAACAAACCATGTATAAACACAAGTGTATGAAAAGCTGCCATGTGTAGAAAAATCCACTCTTTAAAGTCTTCTAATGTTTTGTGTGTTAAATCATAGCTTTGGTCATAAATTACTGCATACATAGTCATGCATAACATGCTCCGCATGAAAGTATTCGTATAAGTGGTGTCTGGAAAAGTTTAACATTAAAAATCAGTAAAAGAGATTGATTGACTGGAGTTTGTCTCCTTTCAATAAAGGAAAACAATGAAGCAGAAAACATAAAGATATACATTGTTAGCAGATTAAAGCAAATTGACAGCATATTCCTTGCATGTTTCATAAACTCCAGATTATAGTTTAACAGTCTAATTTTCCTGTTTATCACAAATACTGATGTTTCTGTGTTTCATTCCTTCTCAAATTCTTATATCATATCTTTCTGGGTCCTCACTGAAACATCTACATTAGTTTATCATTCATTTGCTCTTTAAGTGAAAATGTTGTTTTGCATTATTCTGTCAAAAGAAATCTCCATTTTTGTCATTGGATTCTCTTCACCTGTTCTCATAGAGCTTTTTTAAAATATATGACATCTCCTCTTTCCTAGGAATATGCATACTGAGGCAATGCCATGTCATAGTGGGATACATCCTTAACCATGGCCCAGATGACCCAGGTTAAAGTTGCAACTCAGGTGTCAGTGGTTCTGGCAGGGATGGAGGGGCATGCCCATCCTAGGGGGGGGGGGGTGCTGTTAATGATGCTTCCCGAGGAAAGGCATGGTTCAAAGGGAGGAGCAGAACCTCAGAAGTGTGTTGATGAGCACAAGGGAGAGAGGGTGGGAAAAATATCCAGCTAGGTCATAACATAAAATCCCCCAGCTGATGGCTGATGACAGAGAGCCCCCAAGATTCCCTTAAGATCCACACTAGTCCCAGCCCATACTGGAGTAAGTCTTGGTCTAATGGGAGAGGCTGGCAGACCCAGTGATGGATGGTGGGGCACTAGGATAGAAGTGTTGTAGGATAAAGCAAGAAGGGGACCAAAAAAAAAAAGATTATGTAGAGTGAAACTTCAGACCATCGTAAATGGTAGCAAAGAATGCTCAGGCTAAGGCCAGGAGAAGTCTCCAGGCGCCTTATGTTCTTTGTAATGAGAAATGAAGGTGTCCAAATGTCTCACTGTGTATAATTTAGACATATCACAATGAACTTAAGCAAAAAACTTTTGTAATTATTCTGTAAATATTTACCATTGTTATACAATTTCTTACATTTGCTTAATTAATGAAGGAGGCAATAAGCCTCTCTAGTGTTCTCCTTTAAGTGCCTTAACATTCCACCACCACTCCATCCTTATCTTACCCCTACCCCTTCTCTGAATTAGTGACCACCTGAACACTGAAGAGAAAAAGAAAAGTAACCACAAAAGCAGTATCAGGATTCATTTCTGAAGTCAGTTTTCTCCAGGTCTTGCAAATTATTTCTGATTCAGAATTCCCAAATCATTGTCATCTGCTGATTGCACCACCAATAGCTTGCCCCCAGGGCATTCACTCCATTACCCCACCTTAGTTGTGGCTCTTGTTGATGATGTGGTTACTGAGAAACAGACATCGCCATACATTCAACTAATCATGTCTCTTGTTATTCTGCACTTTTTCAAGATCTAATATCCTCCAAAATCACCATAATTTCAAGGATCACCAACCTTCTCATTGAAAAGGAACCTTCAGAGATCCAGGGGATACTTCAGCCCCATAATCTGTTGCTCCTGCTCCCTCCTTCTCCCTCTGTCCTCTCTGTTCAGACTGACTCCCTCTCATTTCCATGACATGATTTTGTGCACCAGTATCCTGCCCCTCTCCATCTGTTCTGGTGTTGCGTGAGAAGACTTCTGTCTCCTGTAGACTCTGGTCATATTCCTTCTCTTCTATCCCACAGATCTTTCTGGTAGCATCTTTCTAGATTCCTGTCATTAGCCTGATGTCCTTTTCTAATATGACCTCGAGAACTACATGTTTTACTAAAGGTATACTCTGACTAAGGTCCTGTATAGTGGAAACATTACCTCTTTTCTTCTAGGATCTATCATTTTGAGATTATACCCCAGCATTTTGCTTTCTGGTGCTACTCTCTCTTAGTCTGCTCCTGTGATTAATACCCTAATCCTTTTCCTGGTCTGTCACTCTCAGTCCCATTCCCCTAGCTGATACTTTGCATAATGGCTGTTGTGGGCTAAGTGCGGTACTTTTCATTTGTTTGCACTAAACCCCAACTGTCATCCTTCTGGCCACTTGTTCAAACCTCCCAGATCCTTAGCTAGACACTTCCCCACCTCCCACTGCTGCACCTATCTTTGTGTAATCAACAAAGAAGTTATTTTTTTTATCTATTCCTTCAGATATCTTCAAGACAAACACAATGAAGAATACTGGACCCAGGAGAGACTCTTGGGGTACTCCACTATTCACTGTGGAACTCCACTAGTCAAGTTCTAATTCCTGAAATTGTCTCTCTTACCACAAACCTCCATGTCCTACCATTCGATTATCCAGTTGTCCAGTGACTCAGTCCTACATCCAACCCCTCTACAAATCTTCCTTTCAGCCTCCTGTGTGGGACTAAGATAAATACCTTTATCAAGTCCAGGTAAACTGCACATTCTGCTATGTCCTTGTCAAGTTAACTTGTAATCCAGTCATAAGAATGGATCAGGTTTCCAAATTCAGTGTTGATTGCTACCTTAGAGAAATGTTATCAGCCTTTCCATTAGGATTTGCCCTGTGACTTTCCTGCCACAGTTGTTAAACTAACAGGCCTGTAGTACCCTGGATTTGTTTCTTGTATAAAGGTATTACCCTTGCTGTCTTCCTCTCCTTTGGCACTTCTGTGCTAGTCAGTGATCCATTGAAGATCTCCATTGGGGACCCAACCAAATCAGTAGCCAGAACTTGAGGAGTCTGTGAGCAGCCCATCTGAGCCTTGTGCTCTATTTTCCGTAAGGGCAGACAGGCCCCTCCTGAGCCACCTCTGTTTCTATCCAGGCATCTGCTCACTGTTTTCCCCATTCTGGCCTGTGTCCCTCTCAGCATGGCACCCCTGCTTTGTTTTTTTTTTTTTGTTTTTTTATTTTGTGAAGACGTGCTGTTTTTATTAGACACATACACTTCTTGTCTTACAAGCTATATTTTTATTTAATATTTTTCAAGGCATTACCATGTTGTTTCACATGCAGCATGCCCTTTAAACCCCTTCCCCATAAAGACATCCCCCTTATATGAACACCTTTGATGTCTGATTGTGTGGGAAGTCAAAAAATTAGGATAATAATTTATTTCAACCCCTTGCTCTTGAAAATGTATATGTGCTCTCACTATTGGTTACTTGTAGTACTTCAGCATAACTGCTTTGCATATGTTGTCTTTTTAATTTGCTCACCTATGCTATGTTTTATAGGATTCTCTCAAGCCTGCTCTAGGTATTGTGAGGGGGTGGCACCCATACACCCCCCAACTAAAATAAGCATTCTCTGGGGTCACACTATTTGTAGGGTAGGGGAGTCAGGTTAGGTGAATCCATAGGTCATCCCCTTGCTGACTACAAGTAATCATAGCCCACTCTCCATCTCCCCCAAACTAAGCCATGCCAATGACAATTTTGCATAACTCATGCAATTACCCTTTATTTTCATGTACAGCCTACCCCCACACATACACACACATATGCACACAGCCACTTAAGGCAATCACTTCTTGTGGATGACTGTTAAAAGGGGTGAAATAAGAGCCACAATAATCTTTTTCACTTACAGCTATAGGATAGAAATAATATCCACAGGAATCTACTTCACTTTAACTACAGACCATATCACCTCATACATCAACTTCCATAAAAATTAAATAACGAAAAAAGATAAAAGCGTATGATGCTTTAGGCAGTGCATACTGTTACCTCTGCCATCTCTTCTGTTTGAATTCCTGCACAAAAAGTGATAAAAAGAATCCCCACAAATGTTTTCCAGTTTGGAGCTGACAGGCACGGTTTTGTTCCCTACAACCCCCAACAGGTTCAATTATTTTGCTTTGCCCTTAACACAAAGCTTACAAAAAAAAGAATTTCAGCCACAGCAGCACAGCAACCAGGAGCAAAACAAAAAGTTAAAGAGGGACAAAGGCCTACAATCCCTAACAAATTTAAAATATTTCTCTTCTTTTCTCTTAACATATTTAGAAACTAGTTGAAATAACAGGCTTTATATTAGCATCCATTCCTCGCAAGAGTATGGAGTATGTAACTCAAAAGTTTGTCATTATTATTGTCAGCAGTCCTACCCAGTTTAACAAGAAGAAAGATATGACTTATAGCCACCCCCAACCTTAGCGTAACCATTTGTGTAACCTGCCACAACCCACACCCCACATATAAAACAGTCCCAAGGAGACAACAGTATGACACAGCCAAACAGCTAACATAAAACAAACAGACTTTCTAACCTGTTTTAAGCAAAATGCAATGATAAGGCAAGCTGCAGGACTACCGTCTTTCCAAAACTTAGGTGACTGAACTGAAAACTCCTTCTCTGAGTTTCCTTCTCCCATACCTCTCAACTTCTTTGCTGAAGAATTATAGACAAAGCCAAAAATAATGGGGGGAGAAATGCCTACAGTCAGGGACAAATTTTAAATATTACTCTAATAAACCCGAAAAGTTAATAGAACAGGCTTTGCATCAACATGCATTTTTTTGAACAGTAAAACATATGAAACTCTAATGACTGGCATTACTAGCTAACGGTAATCCTCCGTGACTTGCCACAAAATCAAATATTTTATAAGGGACAAGGCAAAAATATGAGGCATCATGCAGAGATGTAGCCAAAAATTTACAAATTGTACATACTGGAAGCCCCATCACCTAATAAAAAGACATAGCTTATGCCAGAGTGCTGAATTACACTGTTACAACCATACTGCACCCACGTAAAACATATAGGCCATGAGATGGCACTGCAGTATAGTATTTCTTTCGACACATCACACACTCTGATTTTTTGGTTGCAGTGCCACACTGTTGCACTGGCCCTGTTGAACAGCCAGAAGACTTCAGTTATGAAGTAGCACTGTGACAAACCCCTGTGTTACATCAGTGAGACTCGCAGACATTCATAGGATCACAGGATCATAGGAGGTTACTAGGTTAACAGCCCTAGAGCTTTTTATAAGCCTAGACATTCATGCCCCGATTTTTCCAATTATTAATGTACATGGGTAAGAAAGGCTTTGGTATATGCCTGTGCCTTAAAACATCTACAAACTGGCCCTGCCCATAAGGGCCATCAGAGACAAGGCAGGGGTGAAGTTGTGCTTTCCCATCCACTAGTCCAAATTGCACCTGAATAGGCTTAGGGAGAAGCTCTGTTTCAAGCTGACACCAGTGCTGGCATTCAAACACTATGTGTTTGTGCCACATTACAGCAACTAGTCGCAGAGTTTCAACCACACCAATGCCAGTGCTCAGCATCAAACCTGTATGCTGCATTATGGCAACTAGTCCTACGAGTTCCTTTACACAGATAGTGATATGTAGCACTAACACACCTCTGTGCCACAATGTGGAAGGTGTCCACAGAGTAACATTCATCGTCCACAAGCTAGGCCAGCACATACATTACACCCTAATAATTTACTTATTGCTAAAGTAACAACAGTAAAACATCTAACCCCACCACAATGAACATCTCTGAATTCAAGGACTTTAAAAATACTAACTTATTAAAATTATATGATGAACTCTCAAAATTCAAATGCAAGATTTCTAGCCCCTCATGTAGCCTCAGCTGTCACTTATGCCAAGTCTAAGAAAAAGGAAAATCCAAGCTGTTGCAATCAGCAGCAAATACATCGGGAATGTAAAATTAAACCATCTTGGTGGGAAACAATATTAATAACTTATATAATAAAACAAAAAAGATAATTAAGGCCTAGAATAAATCAGACTCTACCTGCATTAAAAACTCTATCAAGAATCTCAGCAAACATTTGAAAGTTACCATAAGGAAGACCATAGTTGAACATAAGCTAAAATTAGCATCCACAGCAAAAGAAAATATGAAATTCTTCTTTAACTACTAAAACTATTTAACTTAAGCACTGACACAGGGTATGTTACTTAGTCATTGAAAATGGCTTTCATTATGCCCATCTATAAATCGGTACCACATCAGACCTCAAGAACTATAGATCTATCACCCTAATAAAGGCAGTTTGCAAAGCCATGAAACATATTAATTTATATTTGATATCATAAGTTCCAATTAAAAAATGCTCTAAACCCACAACATGTATTTGTCAAAGTGAGATCATAGCTATTTGATTTAATAGACTTTTTGGAAAAAGTTAGTGAAGCCATAGATAGCACCCATGCTCGATGTAGATAAGACCTTTGACATTATTCCCCACGGTGGTATTCCAGGTAAACCTAAATGCCTGAATGCAGACCCTTATGTTGTAAGACAGACAGCAAAATGCTGATAGATAGAACCCAAATCATTAAAGTAACAGGTGCCACAGCAGAAAGCAAAAACGGGGATACAGGCATTCCTCAAGGGTGAGTACTGGAATCCCTTCTACTTCATATCTATGTGCTGGATCGGGGAAGGTTGTCAACACAATCACTACATCTCAAACACCACCCACACCTACACAACACACATCCACATAATGCGGAGATCCTCAAAAAAAATACCCAAACAAAGGAGACCTCCAAGGCAAAAACACACACAATATTCACAGCCCTCCACACCACATACCATGCATAGTCAACACACCTGTATCTCACAGCCTCTAAGGCTTAACCATAAACCCAACATATTAGTCATAGGAGACTCCATTGTGAGACACACAGATGTGCCTCTCACCAGGCTGGATAAGGAGAAAGTCACGGTTAGTTGTCTGTCAGGGGCGAGAATCCACCATATCACACATGCACTCAAGTCTCTCAACAACAGGTATTGTTATGACTCTGTCATAGTCCATGTTGGTGAGAATGACTTGAGATGTACCTCTCTGAACTATATGAATAGAGACATGATTGAGCTCGCTGAATATGTGTCCCAGGCAGGTATGTCCCTAGCCTTAAGCAGCATTCTACCATCACCCAGAATGATGCCTCGATACAAACAGAAAATTATTGACTTTAACAATTGGCTTAGTTTCAGGTGTCATTCCAAAGGGACTTAGTACCTGACAGCCTGGGAAGATATGATTGACAGACCACAATGCGTTGCCAGAAGAGGCCTGAATTTGTCTCACTTGGGCTTCAAGTTCTAGGAAAGGCTCTTGCCTCCCCCATAGTGCCTTTTTTATGAAATGTGATGATGTTAAAACTACCAACATAAAAATTTCAACAAAACACAAATTAGAGGTTATGCTGCTAAATGCTAGGAGTCTAAGCATGAAACTGCACTCATTGCAAGCATTCTTAACCCTGGAAAATGCTGACATCTGAGCAGTCACAGAAACCTGGTTCTAAGCAGCAGAGAGCACCCCAGCCTTACCTGGTTACACACCCTATCATACATTCAGACCCTAAACTGTGGGCAGTAAAGCCAAAGGAGGTGGATTTTCAATGTATATTAAAGACATACACACCACCAGGCTGGTCAAACAGTATGACGCACAGGAGACACTCCAGGAGCAGTTAACCATTGACAAGACCCCTGTACAAATCATAGCTAGCTACTGGTCCCTCAAATCTGACTCAAGATGTCCAATTCACCTATTTGGACCTCTTTGACTCTATCAAAATTCAACCCGTTACCCTGGTCCTGGGTGACTTTAACTACCCAAACATACAATAAGCTGGTTGCATAAGTGTGCACACCCTTAAACTAATAATTTGTTGAAGCACCTTTTGATTTAATTACAACATTCAGCCTTCTTGGGTACACACCGGCCATCAATTAAAGAAACTCTGATTAACCCTAAATAAAGTTCAGTTGTCCTAGTGAGATTTTCTTGACATTTAGTCAGTTGCCTGTTACAGCAAAAGCCATGGTTTGCAGAGATCTTACAAACCATCAAAGGGATCTCATTGTTGAAAGGTATCATTCAGGAGAAGGGTACAACAAATATCCACAGCACTGGATATACCATGGAGCACATGACTAATGGTGCAATTTTCCTGGCTTTTTTTTTTTTCATTTCAGATCATGAACAACTTTTTTAACCACTGAAGCATAAAATTAAGAAACAAGTTTGTTTTATTCAAATCAATAAAATCTTTATTTTCTACTATTCTAGTTGAAATGTTGAATAAGTATGTTTTTTTTCCAACTGGAAAGTCAGCTGAGGAGACAGTCCATGAGTCTGAGGAAAGTGGTGGAGGGAATGTTCATACCCCCTCGCCATACAGTTCTGTGACTCTTGAACACATACTCTGACTACAGTCATATCTAGTACATATTAGATGATTTGGTGTCATGGGGGCACACCTGTGTCCAGCTACAGGCAGCTGTTCCACGGCGGTGACCTATGGAGTTCTCCTGTGTAAATCTGGCAAGTCAAGTGTCTCACAGTCTGTACTAAGATATAGGGTTAGGGGACCACAAAGTGAATGCACCAGCTATCTGTGGCCAGTTGTTGACCACATCTGTATGCTTACATTTACCAGATGAAATGGCTACTACAGAGCACAAGCATTATGAGTTTTCCTAAGCAGAAGTGGTCAATTTACTGCAGGCCATCCATGTACCCACTTGGCAGATCTTCCAGAGTAATAAAAGTGGCCAGGCCTTTTGTGACTGAGTATGTTGGGACTTTGTTGTGGATGTTAAGACATATTGGTGGCCATAATAAATCTGCACTAAAAGTGCACTGGAGGGTCACTAACATGATCCATCATGCCTGCAAAAGGCAACCATCATGTGTCGACAGTAGTGAAGAAATAATTCTGTGTTGTGCAACTTACAAACAAAGGGATGGCATCTAGGTCCAAGGTCATTGTTCCACTGCATCCAGCATTCAGTTGACCTATCACTGAGTACAATGCCCCCTTTGATATATACCTAACCAGGCACATCCAACAAAAGGAATGTCCTCAGAGGTTCCTCAGTAAAAGAGCACAAGGTGTAAGTAGCATGCCCTATGCAGACTGCCTCAAGGCCCTATCATGGTATTCTGTTTCCTACAGGCTATTGAGAGGAGATCTATGCCTGGCATTCAAGGCATTATCAGACCCCACCCTGATGGACCCCCTGCATATCTGCAAAACAAACAGCACCAGAATTACCTATTCTAAAGTCTTAAACCTTGCCTGTGATATAAAATAGGACCTGCTGGAAAGATAGGTATATATCCCAGAGACTACCTCTTCTCTAAAACAGGCTCCCCATCCATGTGAAGCAGAGTTCCTCCCTAACCCTAACTTGGAAAACTGCACAGGGAATAGGAAATTCATCTTGGTTTGGCACCTATGTCTCTAATGAACACAGACAGCCTGTAAATAGTTCATCACCCAGGTCCTTGCTTGTAAATCTCCCAAGCCCCTGCTTACACTTATCTGGGGTATCAGAACTTTTCAGAGATTTGGGATGCATAGTTAGGCTTAAAAGGGCCCTTGTGATTATTAGCACAGTACGCAGCTATGAACCTATGAACTGCCCCTTCTTAGGACAGGATGACCACAGATAGGGGTGATCCACCAACCCAGACCACTCTCATGGACATTGAGAGGTTCCTGGAATCTCTGACTTATTCCCAGCGTAAGACTGGACATTGATACAAAACTTCACCTACACCCTTGGGTGTCTAGGTGGCTATGCCCTTATCTATTTATAATGTATTGTCACAAGCTACAAGAAGGAGCTTCCATATGTGGATTACAGTCACATCATCACTGTAGGCACTGCAGGCACTGCAGGACTCCAGCAGCAACAACATTCCACACGAGGTATATGGGTTTGCATTTACTGCATACATGACTATTGCAGCCCTGGAAAATGGGATTGGAAGTTATTAGCATTGGTGCACAATGGAATTTTTAGTCTGTTTTTACAGGCAGTTTGGTGTATGGATCTTGTACCATGAATGTGGGCATGCCTGATGTTAAGGTTTCGTCTGAGCCTGACAATGATCAGCAGCCACAATGCCATTGTCAGCCAGGATAATGTGGTGGGCACATTACTTACTCCTTCTACAGACACAGCTTCATTGCCTGTGCAACCAGACCTTGACTGACAGGTGATCATTGAAGGGCAGGAGTAGACTGGAGCAGTAGCATAAGGTACACACTCATCTCCTGCCACCAACCAACAGTGGGCACCAGCAGTTCCCCTGAGCATAGAGACTGTGGTAGGAAGTGGCATGACAGAGGCTGACAATGTCATGGAAACTGCCTGGGTGTCACAATGGCCATTACGCAATCTATGTGCATAGGCTGTGAGACAACTTCAAAGAGGGTTTAATGTACATAGATAGCATGGTAACTGTGCACTAGAAGATATTATATCTTCCACGAGCTTGTCTGCTGCTTCATGCCATAGCCAATGCCATTCACATGGCCATCCTTCAATTGCTTCCAGTGGGAGAACATTCCATGGGATACTTAGGTCAGGGTCTCAGTCATGTGGCACCACATCCTCCACACCTACTAGCAGTGCTATTGATGGCACAGAATGATGTGGCAGCCCTTGCAGATGTGGCATCACCATGCCCTACCCCTCCATTTGTGGCACACATGCATGCATACACATGTACACACATACATACACACACATATACACACACACATACATACACACACACACACACACACACACACACACACACACACATAGAGCAGTGACATCTGCAGAGGCTGTGTCCATCCAGACTCACACTGACCAACCATCCCTCACATCTAAATACCTCTCCCACAAAGGAAGCAGAACCCTCTTTCCTGTATAGTCCTCCATGCTCACCACACTCACCAGTCCATGGCACATATGCACATCCACAGGTTTAGCCCCCATCACTTGCCCATTACCAACCACTGTCACTGTGGCCCTCCCTATCTGTGTGTAGGATAGCAGCAGTACACTGCCTTCAGAGCCCTATTGTCTGGTAGTCTGTGTCTGATGCACAAAATAGCTGGTATATGTACTGTATACCATAGCCTGTTTGTACAATTGCATGCATCAGTGTTAATGTTTGTTATGTCTAACCTAATGCATAGTTGAAAACCAGAAGTGTCCCCTTAGGTAGTGCCTGCCTCTGTCTTGCATGGTCACCCCCCTGCAGCCAGTTCCTCCAATAAATCCTCATCAGGCTTCTCTTCCACTACTAACTCCAGCACATCCTGTTCTCAGATGATAATACCCTGCTGTATCTCTCTCTGCATGCCAACATATCATGCAGCATTGGATGTACAAATATTTTGCTGCAGGTTTCTGGTGCATACTGCAGCACTCAGAAGTTAAGCCAGGACGGGGTGAAGAAGACAGACAGAAAGTGTTGCGGGAGTGATTGGGAGATGGTGATCAATCAGTAGAACGGTAGCGGAATTCATTTCTGGACCAGTATTCAGATCAGTAGTACAGTACCAGAATTCATTTCTAAATGCTGGTACAGAAATGAATTCCAGTACTGTTTATGAACAGGACTGCAGGTCCAAATCGATTGAACCCTTCAATACATGAGTGTATAACTTGTGCAAGTGACTTGCTACAAAAGCAGATCGCTACAGTTTTACCGTTTTAACAGAAGTTGTTTTCTTTTTGGTCTCTCAACTTAGAGTTGAGGAATGCAGATCAGGGAGACTGGACCAGCTACTCAAGAGAGAAGCTCTAGATTGACAAATGGACTTTGTTTTGCTCCTCATCTTTGAGGGGTACCAGATCAGGCAACAAAACCTGGCACTAAATGAGCCAGTCATGGCTCCTATAGCCCCAGCTGGTCACTGGAAGGTGCCTGTTCCAAGGACTGTCAATTCTGTACATACCTTGGTATCCACAGGAATCATTAGTCCACACATTCGTTGTGGTTGTACGTGACAGTGGCACATGGATACCAGCTCCACCAGAAGCATCTAAGCAGTGGATGTAGGTTTTCATCACCATGAACACACATTTGATGAAGCTGTGGATCTGTCTGAGTGTGGAGTTGTAAACATTCTTTCTCACATTCTGTGGATTGAATGTTGGTGGCATGAGCCATGGCTTCAGGGCATATCTGGCATCATTACTGAGATGTCCCTGACTGAAGTCACATTGCAGAAATGGCTGGTGTAGGTTATACATGTGCCAGATGTGGGAATCATGGACATTGCCTTGGTGGTACACGGACATATTGTATATTATTCTCTGTGTATTGAAGATCATCTGGTAATTGATAGAGTAGAATGAATCCCTCCCTTGTGGTTGATATATTGTTATCCATGTGTCTAAGTGGGGCCTTGATGGGAATGTGGATGCAGCTGATGGCACAAAATCTGTCAGAGAAACAGGCTATTTCATAGAACACCCATACAGAGCTGCTTCTCCCCCTGCGGTATGTGAAACTACATATGCTTTTCTATGTACTGGAGCACAGCATCAAGGAACTGGTATAGTATCTGTGAGGCAGATGCCGGGGATACACCTCCTATAGCCCCAGCTGGTCACTGGAAGGTGCCTGTTCCAAGGACTGTCAATTCTGTACATACCTTGGTATCCACAGGAATCATTAGTCCACACATTTGTTGTGGTTGTACGTGACAGTGGCACATGGATACCAGCTCCTGTATGGTGACTGTACCACATAGTTGTGAACCACTATGTCCTTGTCATGGAGATGACGGTATGTTAGCTGCAATCAGATCCTTTAGTGACACAGAGGGTGACAATGCACATCATCATGGCTACTGACTTCAATGTCAGCCTCTAACATATACACTTCAGTTAACCCTCCCACTACCACTAACATCATTGAGTAGATTCTGTTTCTGTTCACCATGAAATATTGGTGCACAGTTTGTCTTTTTATACATTTCTGAATAACTCTGTCACATTATTTACCTTCATTTTCATTCACTGCTGCTGTCATTATCAAAATAATACTCTTTTCTGTCTTCTTAAATGGTCATTGTATATCATGCCATCCCAGGTACTTTGCATTCTTGCATGGCTGTGTTATCTGTGGTACTGAAGTGACCTGTATGTTGCAACTCTTCACACAATTTTAATTTACACATTGAGCAGTTTTGGAATCCTAACCATTATTTCCTATTGCCTTTTTATTAAAAATGACTTGGCTTCCATTTAAGGACTACTACACAGGTGAATATGAGGAAATGCTGCATTCATCCATTCCATGCCTATGATTTACAGCGACCCTGGTTGGAAATGAAACTCGATGTCCCAGTGAATTATCCCAAGATTGCATGATTACATCTTTTAATTGCAGTCAATCAAGACTGTGCTTTTTCAAGACACCATCCTTTAACGTGCATGTACACAGAAAAAAATTAAGAAAATATTACTGGCTCTGTTCAAAGATTTAGTTTAAATGACTCAAGACTGAAATCTTTTCACCAGGGACAGATGAATCAGCATCAAATGGATGTTCGGCCCAAGTGGGCAAAACTCCATAGTATTCAATAGCTCAGTGTACCAGACTGAGTAATTTAATCCAGTGTGGCACATTACAACAGCATTCTTTTAGACACAGTATATATTATAATTACCATCATATCGACAGTAACCTGTTTAGTGCCCCTCAAGGTTTGTAAAAAAACACTACTCAAGCTTCACCCTTAACGTTCTGTTATCACCAGAACGTCCTGCTTGTATGTCCTGCAAATTGTGCACAGTTCCAGCCTCTATGTATTTAACACAAACTACATGTTAGATACACAAACACATGACAATGGGTGCTGTTAATTCACCACAAAGATACAAAAACGGAAGACTATGTTCCAAAGCATGTTATAGTGCCGACATCACTTTAGACAATTATTTAATCTCCATGCCTCCACACCACATAGGAAGAGAAGCTCAGATTATTTCTGAAGTAGACATATACTACTTCTAAAATGCTAACATTTTTATTTTGTAGGCTCAAATGTTCTATTTGTAAGCCTACTGCCTGTTGACTGTTTATAATCCTATGTGCGATCATCCCATGTTTAAATTTGTTTCCACCCATTGTAGCATCCAATAAGGTTTTAAATGTATCTAAAGAAAAAGTATTCTTTAATTTTAGTAGACTATTCTAAAGAGAGAGAAATGTATATCTATACTAGGATTCGCAGGCAAGTTGCCTAGCATGCAAAACTGCACAGAGCAACTTGCATACTGAACAATCCTGTCAGCAGTCATAGAAAACTTGTTCCCTGGAAATGCAAGTCAGTGCTGCTGGGAAATTAATGTTTTGGTGCTGCATTTAAAAGATGTTGATGGAGCAGGGCCTATGCTAATGAGGCCCCATATGTAGCCTGGTGCACTGTTCCTTTAGAATATTTGCATAGCAGTACAACATTCCTACACTTCGGATTAGGTACATTACAGTAAAGAGAAGTGCAGAAAATGTGTAAGTAAATGTTTTCTCCCAGGTTGCAGAACGCACCTATAAATATCAATAGGAAGATCCTTGTAGGGGCAATGGAACAGCTTTAACCTGCACAGATTATCAATCCAGATAAGCAGTACTGTATGTGTGTACAGCACTGAGTGGTTGAGGGATTGTATGTGCAGGTAGTTATAGGGTCAGCGTGTAAGTGGGCCCATGAGTGTCTGTGCATGAATGCTTAACTGTGAATGTATGTATGCATATATGATACTGTATATGTGCATGTATGTGGTACATATGTGAGTGCATGCTCATGCATATGTGTGTGCGTGTGTGTGCGTGTGTGTGCATATGTATTTTTGTGTGTGTGTTCATTTTTCGTGGGTATTTTGTGTTTGCGTGTGTGTGTTTTTGTATGTATGTGTATGCATGTTCTGTTTATCTTGTGTGCACGTGTGTGTATGTGTGTAGTGTATGTGTATTTTTGTATATGTGTGTTTCTATTTTTGTGTGCTTGTGTATGTATTTTTTGTGTGTGTATATCTTGTGCATTAACTTGTGCGTGTGTGTGTGTTTGGGGGTAGGTAGGGTTTCCTCTGTGACCCATGAGTTATGTGTCACATGAGACTGCTTTTATTTCTTGCTCTTCTTTCTTGGTTAACATATCGTGTTACACCATTGGCAAGGATACATAGGTAGACTGTGACAATAAATAATCGATAGCATGCTTTGTATCCTGTGTAATCTGCAGAGATGCAGCAGTATTAATCATGCTGCTACTGAGACACTGCCTGCTGTTCTAGGACATACATTCCCAGGGTATTAGTTATGTCTGTGAATTGTTGGCCTTTTAATAATTAACTTCACTTCCTGCTACTACTAATCTCCATCCTATTAATGTGCTTGTAGGTTAATGTGGGTCTGATAGGGGGATGCTGAGGTCATTAAGTGTATATGAGTGTGTGTGTGTGTGTGTGTTGTGTGTGCATGTGTGTGCGTGTGTGTGTGTGTGTGTGTGTGTGTGTGTGTGTGTGTGTGTGTGTGTGTGCGTGTGTGTGTGTGAGTATGAGTGTGTGTGCTTGTCTCTGTGAGGATGAGGTCTGCACCTGTGCATGGTGTATTAGGGCAGCAAAGGTTGTTAGGGAACTCAGCCAAGCAGGGACAAACTGCCCAGTCAAGCGAATCATATCATAGAGATTTATTAGTAATGAGTTGTTGCCCTTGTGAGGACAAGCATGAATATGAACCTTTTGTAGGTGGAGCTGCACCATTCAGTACATGTCTATGAATCCCAACCCTAGATTTGATGTTACTAACTTCTGTTTTAAAAAATAAGTTGCATTGTCTCATTTTTCTTAAAAAAGAGAGAGTATGCAGTAATTGGTATTAATACCTAAAAAGACCAAACAGAGTGCACCTCCTGAAACTCTGTGTTGAATGGAGTAGAGAACAAGATGTCCAGGTGTAAATTCATATTTATATGACTGCATTTTTTTTTTAGTAAAATAATATTGAACCTTTCCAAAATGGATAATTTACTTGCTGTGATATAAACCCAAAAAATACAAGTCTAACTATAATTAGACCTCATCAAATAGCTATACTGAGGTCACATGACTAGCCATGATTTGTTACTATTTCCTTATAGTAGCAAGGGAACAACTCCATAATGCATTCTGAGTATGAAGAATGGTGAATTTCAGGTCCATCAAAGTGCCAAAGGCTTTTTGTACAGGAAAGAAAAATTTAACATTAAATTTAACACATGATGGAGCATTTCCTGATGTTAAAATATAAATGATTACATTTGCACTGGGACATCATGCTATTAAAATTCTAGGGCAAACCCCTTCTCCCTCAAAAGGCACATAACTTTGTGTTTTACAGTCAGCAAATGGTCAGAATTTTTGACAGGTTTTATTTGAGTAAAGGACAGGTCAAAAATAGGGGACCCAACATGCATTCTTATGATGTAAAATGTATTATACAATGACTGTCCATTAACATTCCAAAATGTGCATGCTGATTGGCCAGCCCAACCAGCATGCCCGTTTTAAATCTGAGAATATACCAGTGAAAAAAGGTCCAGTCGCCCAGACTTTTTTCCTTTGGTATAGTCTTTAAATTTTATTTTTATTTCTTAAAAAAATAAAAATAAAATCTGTAGTCTGGACTCTGGACATACCAGAGAGGCAACATGAAAAAATACTAAGGAAAATCAGGTGCGTTATTTAAAACTAAACACACGTACCTGATATCCCTTGTATTTCGTCAATGCTGTCTCTCTCCTACCCCTAAACTGCCATAAAGGGTTTTTTTTTTAATTAAAAAAAAACACAAAAGAAAAATGGAGCAACAGAGATCTTCTTTTCTCCGTTGCTTACTTTCCCGAGCACTGATGTACTGGGTATGCATGGGAACGTAAGTCCCAAACACATGCGCATTACATCAGATAAGGTTCAAGGAAATGTCCAGCAACGGAAGGACAGCACGTCGCCCTTATACGAAGATGCCATTTAAAAAAAGTAAGTTTTTTTTTTTTAAATAATGTAATTGTATAATAGCAATAACCCACATCTGGGTGTGGGCAATGCTGGATTTACCCACGGTTGTCTTTGTCTGGTCACTCAGGCTTCACCCTCATGACCAAACCACACCAATTATGGGTAAATCCAGCATTACCCACACCCAGACATGGGTTATTGCAATACTATATCACATAAGGTAGTCACAGACTCTGTGTTTTAGTTTTAACAAGTTGAAAAGCCTACTATAAGTACCAAATTTATTGACTAACCATTTAACTCTGTTATATATAGGCACCCCCTTACAAAAAATTAGGAGGCTATGCTCATCTCTTCCATGTATTTAAGCTATGGAATCCATTGTCTTAGGCAGCAGTGTCAATCCAATAAAATTTTTTCTCAAAAAAAAACAGGGAGCAACCACATTCCGAATAATAACAAAACTAACAAAGATAGTCACCACTTTTCTCACTGTCCGAGCACTGGTAAGCTTTGTAGTAAGAGAAAAGAGCTTCCAGTTTTGTCAGGACTATTGTAGTCATCAGAAGTACTTTGTGGAATGGAGAGTATATGGATTTAAATGTTGTTTTTTTAATATACAGATACATCTGACATTTTTATCTTTTTAGCATTAGTTTCATTAATCACAGATGTGGTCAGATGGTGCACTATTGATTATACATAAACTGAAAACTCTAATTTTGTATTGGGGAATCACAGAATGAAAGGTATGAAAGGTATTTATAGCATTTTTTACATAATAAATATAGGCAAATATCTTTTATTCCACAAAGCCACCAATTAAGTCTGTAATGTGCACTGTATTTTTTTTTGTCTGCTTCAACCTTCCATCTTTCCCATGTTACTTAACAAAAAGATAGGGAAGTTCCCCAATGCCCTAGCCTAATTTCCCCTAATATGTATAATTACCAACTCAGTTTCCCCCAAAGGTCAACAAAGTGCAAATAAATAAATCTTGACCTACCATCTGCTGATTTAAAAAGTAATAGAAGTAGAAGGTGATCATAGGATCATAGGAAGTTACAAGGTTAATGGTCCTAGGCCCCTTACAAGCCTAGCCAATTTCTACCCTTATTTCTGGGACCCACGAGGAAAAGGGATTAGACTAAGCAAATGTGGCTGAGATTATGGTAAAAGGGAAGTAACGGAGGAAAGGAAAAAATCCTGGGTGGCAAGTTGCAGCAAGACCAATGGGATGAGGTTAAGAATGGAAACAGAAAATAAATTAGAATTAGATTCACCTCAGACATTCACAGCTGGCTTTTCTTCTTGAAGTATTACATGAGTTTGGTCTTAAATGATGAACGCTGACTGATGTTTCTAAGTCTGGGTGACAGAACATTCCAGAAAGTAAGTCCTACAAAGGAGGAGAAAGCCTTTTCCACCAGCCTGAAGCTGGTAGCAGAAAATGTAATTTAATCATACCTCTAACATACAAGTGCAGCCCACAGGGAACCACTTTGGTGGTAAGCAAGACAGAAAGCTATCTGTACCTCTGATAATGGAGTTTGTGAGTAATGGGAATGTCAGACACATTGGTACTCATCGTGCCTGGTAGACATTTAGCTATGGCAACAGTGATATAGTGCTACTCACCTTTGTGAGAGAAGAGCTGCATTTCTTCTTTTTTTTTTTTTTTTTGACCCTCTTTATATTTGGATTTTTCCCTGATTCTTGAGCAAAGAAGTTGAGAGTTGCATGTCCCTAATGTGTAGAAAGAATCACCAAACCAGAGTCTAACACCTAAAATATACAAACAAAACACCTGTAGATGCAAAAATGCCTCAAGAAAATATATTTATTTAATAAAATTAAAGCTGAGCACTTTTGTTCTACATCAGAACTTCTGAACTAGATTTAGTATTAAATGCTGGTTTAGAGATTCTTTCTACTTTTTTGGTTCTTCGTTGTTTCACTGTGCTGCACCAATGCACAAGCAATCACAAGAATTAATTGCAACTGATGATGATGATGACGATCAAGTTTTGGATCTGAAAGATCACCCTAAAGGGTGTACTATGGGGGCTCTAACACAACCAGTAGGACTTTTATCATGGATAGCTCAAGCATTGCAGAAGGAATTTTGTACAGATCAGACAGGAAGTGAATTAAATGGGATTTCTGCTGTGTATAACCCTTGTGTGCTGTGTGTAACCCTTGTGTGCTGTGCGTAACCCTTGCTTGCTGTGTATAACCCTTGTGTGCTGTGTATAACCCTTGAGTGCTGTGTGTAACCCTTGCGTGCTGCGTGTAACCCTTGTGTGCTGTGTGTAACCCTTGTGGTATTCATTCTGGCCAGAACACTTGTGGCAGAGCACAACATCATCTAACAATGGGACACAAACATACATGTGAGGGGAAATAATACCTAATTTAATGTAGTAAAGGGTTGTGAAAGGATCAACCAATGACCTCACCATGAGAGAGGGGATACAGCCATTAATTCAGCCAAAACAAGACCTAAAGACTAAGAAAGATTTTTTAGCTGGCTAACTGAACGAGTCTATATTATGATATCGCACACTCAGAAGAGTGAAGACACATAATTGACCCCATGTAAGCGAAAGCTTACATCATCAAAACCTCAGAACAGCAATTTTTTCCAAGGGAAAAAAAATTGCTGTTCCAAAACAAAAAAAAAAAAACTGTAAAACATTACATAATGTGGGGGGCTTTACCCCCCATCCCACCCCTACTTAAATATACCAACTCCAAGATCACACTACAGTTCCAAAAACTGCAAAGTAGCGAAAGCGGCCAAGGGAAAGAATTTACTGAAAAGTCACTTCGCTATTTTGCCTTTTTGCTCTTTTCAGTTCGACAAAGATGCATTCGACAACCTGCATTTGCGACAGCGTAATAGGGAGCCAACTGAACTGACTGAGTGAATTTCCTGGGCTGTGGGACTGTTATTGCAGGAGTTAATGATGTATGACTGACACTATATGAAAAGATTCAACAACTTGAGAAACTGCTTACACGTTACCATCCATTACAACTGAACAATGCATTTTTATTAAGTTCCAGACAGGTGTGAAGGATCACAAAGGGATTGTGCATTTGGAAATACCCAAACAGTCTTATTAATGGTACAATTCTTCATAGAGACCTGTTAGAATTATTTGATAAAATGGGGATAGAGCTGCTTGATTTGATTATTAAGGACAATAAAAGGAAACTGAAGGACCCTGAGTTGGAGTTGGACATTAACAAAATGCAGCATGAGATTATTAATGATTTACCTTTTCTCACAGTATGAGAATGAATACTATAAACTGATTAAAAACATGTAGTGTTATTAAGGACAGGAAGCCAAAGAAATTTTTAAGAAGTAAATTAGTTTATGACAGAAGGGAGGTATACCCATTACTGCAAGATAAGAATAAGAGCAATAACAGAATAGCCAGTACAAAACTGAATTTAATAGTAAAAGGATGAACAGAGGAATTTTAATTATCCCTGGTGGGGACAATATAAATAAGGTGATGATTACAAGCTGGACAATGCAGTGAATGTGGTCCAGGAAATGGATTATGATTCACTGAAAGCAAATCATTTTTTAGAGCCCTAGATTTACAACATATACTATGCACACCCCACAGGTCATTCTTCAAGACTTCAAGAGAGAAGCAACAATTACAGAGAAGCAGCAAACAAAAAATGTCAATGAACCTACAAACCACAGTGAGGAAGGGGTGGGAGCAGGAGAGAAAGGGGAGACACGAGTGAATACTGAACAAAATATTGAACAAAATGTTGATTTACACCCTATTTTTAATGATGATATTTTCAAAATATTTAATTATAACAACATAGATAAAAGCAAGGATCTTTTATAGATTTAAAAAGGTTTTACCTTTGTTCTTTCAAACAAATTCAGTACGGTGAATAATATTATTGAGCTGAAATTATTTATGAGGAAGTTCATTTTGAACATTTTATTTAAAGGACAAAGGAATGAAAATTGTGGTTTACCTAAGTATAGTGCATTGAACCTACCATTAGTACAACTATTAGCACTATTTGAAAAGATGTGTGAAAGTGATTCAAGAGCGTTGGAAGTGGAAAGATTGAGACATGAATTTTACAACTTGAGCAAGGAAAAAAAATGAAATGTTGAAATAATAATCAAGAAATAAGAATATTAGAATTATGAAACCTGATAAAGGTGGGGATGTAGTATTGATGAATACAATTGACTATTGCTGTAAAATGTATCAATATTTGAATAATGAAGAATATAAGAATATGAAGTCTATACAAATTACAATACAGCACAATTTTTCTTTTATAGTTGTCATTATATTGCTATAGAACATCATGATACAGGTGGTAATAGATCTATTCACAACATATGCATGCTGATGGCTTCATCTCCGAACCTTTCCAATTCTGACAATAATTTATCAGAAATAAGCTTCTCCATTACTTGTCCACATTATGAAAGTAAACTTATGGGTCTGTATGACTCTGGATTTGTCCTACTCCTTTTTTCCTTAAAGATAAGTTTAACAAGTGCATGCTTCCAATCTTGAGGAATCTCCACATATTTAAATGACCTAGTGAATAGCAGATATGATGGTACAGTAAGTTCATGCCAAAGTGTTCTCAGGTCATTATTACTAACTCCTTCTCCTCCTTATGCTTTTTGGGTCCAGTTTGTATAGTTCTTTTTCAATATAATATAATTTGATTTCAGTATCTGAAGATACCTTGATGTTACTTGAACAATTTCTCATTGTTTTACATAGGATTTTGTAAATGCATCTATGATCTGTTCTGTCTAAGAATAATTTTTAGAGGCCAAACACAGTTTATCTGTTTGTATCCTTACTCCTACCATATCTTTTGTGTCTATAAAATGGTTTCCTACTATGCTCAATATCTTTATGTAAATTTCCTTCAAATTTTCCTTGATCTTGTCTCACATTAGTTTAATTTGTCTGCACTGCTTATTTCAGTTTTCAAAGTTATAGTTTGAGCACTTTTCTGTTTCTTATATTTTATTGTCTCTCACCATAATGAAGTGATTTGTGTTTATGGAAATAATCTTCTTAACATTGTATTCCTAGATCCCGATGTTAAACATTTTTTCAGATTTTTTTTTTTTTACTTTCAAACAATTTCTCTTTCAAAACTTGCCACATTTCTTCTGCATTTTTTCTCCTGAGTGCATCACTCCCATAAGTTTTACATAGTGACTGTCTTGCTTCCATACAATATGTTATTAATCTTC
The DNA here is from genome assembly GCF_019279795.1 of Protopterus annectens. Lineage (NCBI taxonomy): Eukaryota > Metazoa > Chordata > Ceratodontiformes > Protopteridae > Protopterus > Protopterus annectens. Next base: position 415,560,489 of record NC_056742.1, read on the forward strand.
TGTGCATTGGTTTAGAATTCAGTTTGGCATTATTATCTACCAACAATTTAACCTTTATAACCCATCACAGCACATCAATGATAGTAAAACTTGACAGTTATTTCCTTAGGAACACAAACAATTTTTAGTATGTTCTGTTCCATGGGATGCTTTGTTACAACCTGAAGCAATTGTTGTCCAGAACATGCATTGTAAATAATTCCCATAGTAATGCTGTTGAATCATATTATTCCATTCTGTTTCTGGTAAATTTAAGTCCCCAGCTACTATTATTCTTTCCTCCTGTGTTTCATGCAAGAAACATATGAACTCCTCCAGATCATCAGCACATGACTTGTGTGATCTATACACTACAACAACAGTTATATGTCCAGGGTTGTCTTTATTGTCACAGTTACACAATCTACAGCACTGGTGTCATCTCTAAACATGTAATAATCACTCATCTCATCTTTAATCCCTGTCATAACACCTCCACCTATTTTTTTTGCTAGAATATCTGTTGTAGCAAAACATTTATACCCTGATAGAACTGGTTAAACTCGTTATTCTTCAAGCAGGTTTCACATACAATATCATCAGTCTTGGGGGAATGTAGCAAATTTTGTGATAAAAAACTTTATTATGAATGCTCCAAGCATTAACAACCCTCAGAAATGCATCAGATTTTCCTGTCTGTGAACTGTTACATTTTCAACCTGGCAAAATCCTATCTTGTGTTTGTCAAATATTGCAATATATCTGTTGCAAAAATTCTTTTCCCTGGTCTTAACAAGTGCACACCATCCCGTCTAAACACCTGTGCCCAAAAGTAGACAGATGCTCTACACGCTTCCATTTTTAAAAACGGGCCCATACCTCTCAATGTACCAAATTCCTCAGTATTTCCCATTTTGGGAGACAAAATAATAGGGTACCACTAATTCCTGAGTGGTCCCTTCACATCCCGATTTTGTTTTTTCTGTTTTATTTTCACATTTTTTTAGATAATGATGACATCATCATGCATCGCTGGCATATCCCACAATATCATTAATGTACACAGGCATGCATGATGACAACAGCATTGCGAGACAGTGCCGCAGTGGCTAACCGCCACTTGAAGTTAGAGAACTTAACAGTTATTTATGGCCACAATTTGTGGCAAGCTGTGTCTGTACTTGTAGTTTGCTAAAGAGCAGTTATAGTGATTGAGTAATGGGTTGGATCATGTGTTAGGTAAGTCCATGTTTCCAAGGCATTAAGTAGTTTACTAATTTAGATCCTTTAAGTAGTTTGAGTACAGAGGTTGATCCAGAGTTTTCATATGTAAACTGCCTAGTAGACTTTCTGTGAGGGATTAGGCTAAAGTATCTTTTGGGTAGCATGACAATTGTTAGTAAAGTTTTCCTTGCAGGAACTTTCATGACTGGCGGGAATGAGTGATTAGTTTGACCTGTGTTTGTGTTGCTGACTGTGGCCGTCTTTAGTGTTGGATATATGAGGTGTTTATTCTAGGTTTTGGTACTGGCCAAGGCATTCACCACCATTGTTTGAGTTAGACGGGGAACATGGCTGAAAAAAAAAAACATATAAAGCAGAGTATGCTAAGACTAAACGGACGTCTTGTAAAAAATGCAGAGAACATTTCTAAGGATGTTCTCAAGGTGGCTATCATACTACAGGCATGATAAACAGTGCAGGCACGAGCAAAAGTTATTGCTGCTAATTGTACTTTATACATAAACTTTTTTTCTTGGAGGTGTGAAATATGGAGGTTTTCAACATGTGCAAGCTAAGTGTTTACTGTTTCGTGACAGTGTAACAGAAATGTAATTATATCATAAGTCTTGCAAGAGTTGACTTCTAAATTGTGTCCTTTTATGTGTGTACCACATTCAATTCCAAGATTCATTTTTATTTCAGTTTATAGTTTGGCTCTCATTGGTTAACTACTGACTGAATCATCTCAAGTCACATAGGTTCATAGGTTTATACTAGGCTATCTGCCCTAAGGCATTTATAAGCCTAGCCCAAATTATTGTGGCTTACGCCACCCCTTATATGAAAAAATACTGTGCCCATTAGTTTGTTGTGCCTCTGTCCAGCAGTGACCCAGAGATGATTCCCGGGGTAAACCTACGATCTCCCATCCACAGGTCTAGATTTCTCTTGAACAGAGTCAGCGAGGTGCTCTGCCTCACATGGACCGGGATTTTATTCCACAGCATAGGGAGTCTCTGAGTGATAAATCTATCCCTCCAGCACGTCCTATTTATATCCGTGCTAAGGTTTAAGTCGCTTGCTCTAGTGGTTTTGGTGGATTTGGATTTTTGAGGTGGAGCATGTCCATTAATTCCGGGTTGGACATGGCCTTGTATGTCAGGCACATGTCACCTCTGAGCAGACGGTATGCGACTGAATAGAGCTGGAGTTTCTTCAATCTGGCAGCATATGACAGATTTTGGAGTCCCTTTATCCTTTTGGTGAGGAACTTTTGGGGTCTCTCCAATTGCTGCAGATGTCGGGTGAGATACATCCCGAATGGGGCATTGTACTCGATCATTGGTCTGATAAGTGAAGAGTACAGGGGAACAATGACCTCACTAGATCTGGATGTGAATCCCTTCATGATCAGGTGGGCAATGTAGAAGGTCTTTCTAACCACTTTAGCAATGTGAGTGTCAAAGAAAGGCCACTGTCAACCTGGGTCCCCAGGTCCCTGATAACCTCTTCTGTGCTTAGTGGATTGCCACCTATATGGTAGCTTGGGGTTACCTTGTTTTTCCCGAAGGGTATGACTATACATTTTTGGCGTTTAACTTCAGGCCATGGCTCTGGCACCAGCTATCTGTTTCCGTGAGTCCCTTCTGAAGGATATCAGTGTCCGATGCACTTTCCACTATGGCGCCCAGTTTGCAGTCATCTGCAAACTTTGTCAGCCAAAGTCCTCCCATGTTGGCCTGTACTTCTGAGAAGTAGATGCCAAACAATAGGGGCCAAGGACCGAGCCCTGTGGGACACCACTTGTGACCGGCTTGGAGTCTGACACAGCGCCAGCAACTCTAACCCTGTGGGTTCTGTCCTTAAGCCAGTTTGCAACCCATCTTGTGACATATGGGTTTACATTTAAGCTGGTAAGTTTTTCTACAATACCCGAGTGGGGTATTGTGTCGAAAGCCTTTCCAAGGTCAAGGTAGGCTGTATGGACTGCCTTTCCCTCATCAATGGCCTTGGTGACTATTTCGAAGAAGTCGACCAAGTTCAAAAGGCATGATCTTCCCTTGACAAAGCCAAACTGGGTCGGGTCCAATGTCTGCAAGTCCCTTATATCTTTGTTTATGAGCTCCATTATGATCCTCTCCATAGCTTTGCAGACTAGACTTGTTAAGCTTATGGGGCGGTAATTACCAGGGTCCGTAGAGGCGCCACCTTTGTGGAGTGGGACCACAGTTGCCGTACGCCACTCCTTGGGCACGTATCCTGTGGTAAGGCTGAGATTAAACAGCTACCTTATGTGCGGGTTTAATTCCTCATTTAGCTCGTGTAGCACACAGCCGGGGACACCATCCGGTCCCATTGATGCTGTGTTTTTAGCTTTAGAGAGCAGCTTTCACCTGCGCATTTGAGATGTCCGGGAGGCTACACTCGGCTGGGATAGTTATCTCTCCTTTAGGGGGGGGGAGGGGGGTGAAGTTTGCACTGAACCTGTCTGCCAGTATGTTGGCAATGTCTGTGGGTTCAGTGATTTTTGTATCATTTTGGACTAATTCTGAGCATATCTGTGAGTTTCCACCCAGGTTCCTAACATAGCTGAAAAAGGCCTTATGATTGTCCTTTGAATCCATGGCAATTTTCTCTCAAAATTGGCCTTAGTTGATTTTATGAGTGCTCGTAATTATTTACTAATATTGATCAGGGGTGACTTCCCTTTTATGGATTTTGTTCTATCATGTAATAGCTTTCTCCTCTTATTGTAAAGTTTGTTAATGGCTGGGGTCCACCAGACTGGACGTTTGCCCTTTGTGGAAAGAGTCTTGGTTTTATTTGGGATTGCCTGATCCATGCAGTCCTGGAGGTGTTCATAGAAGGCATTTGTAAGGGCTTCCGCAGCTTGGGTTGTGGTTTCCTCTGACTCAGGGGCCTTGAAGGATACCACACCAGTCTTGAGTAGTGTGAAGTTTGCTTTAGAGAAGTTCTTCACTATGGTCTTTTTGTTTGGGGTGGGGCGGGATGTGGATTTCCAGTGAGATTAGTTTATGATCAGATCTCACCAATGAGGGATATACTTCGGTGTGGAGCATTTTGTCCCCATGTTTGTGACAATGAGATCTAGTATATTTTCTCCTCTCGTGGGAACAGTGACTAGCTGTTCCATGGCATTTGAATTTATGAACTCCAGGAACCGTTGGGCTAGAAAGTTAGGGCTTGAGTAATGTTCCCAGTCTATATTCGGGTAGTTGAAGTCACCCAATATGATGGTGTTTGGAGATACATTTATACCCTCCAGTGTCTTCAGGAAGGCTGTGTGGGGTTCCTGAGTTTGAGAGGGTGGCCTGTAGCATGCTACAATTTGTAGAGCAGTTTTGCCTATTGTTAGTTGCACGTGGATGGTTTCCGAAGCTTCATGCGTTGCCACCAACCTGGAGGTGTGAGTATCCTTTATGAATATGGATACACCCCCTCCTTTTGTGGAGTGGTCCGGGTTTTGGGGCCGGAACGCATGATATGAGGGGGTGACTGTTTTGAGCAACATAAGTACAACTGCAAAAATAAAAATTTAGTGATGATGGTACTATTTTATTTAATTTAATTTCAAAATTTTGGGTTCTTGTTCTTTTAGCTTTGGGCAGTACTGCATCTTGGCTTTTGTTTGTGTCTCCTTTTAGTTGTATTGATTGCATTTGCTAATAATTTTGTATAGGTTACTGCCATTCCAGATGTCCAAAGTGAGACATTGAATAGTGCATTGCGAGACTTGCATTTTCTGTATTACACATTGATACGTTTTCAGGTTATTGTAGATGAAATGAATGCTAGCTAGAATTATGTACAGTATTAGAATGCTGGTTTATTTTGGAATATTAAACCTTTTTCTTTTTTTTAGGTCGAGGTAAAAGACTAAATGTTTTTGATTATTGGCTGTTACAACTTACTAATTTAGTTTCTGGTTTTCACTGTAATCTGGAATGATTATTGCAATTTTAGGCAAAGTATTCTGCTGGTGAATGTCTTATTCTTTACAATCCCTTTGCAGTTGGAATATGGTTTTGTTTTTCAGAAAACAACCATTTTATATGTAGAATAAACATGTAAGTAATTTGTTCTTTAAAGAAATAAACAAATTTCCATATTACAGCTTTAGAGATAGTGACAGAGCTTGTGTTACATTATGAAGGGTGCTGGCCTGGGTAATGTAAAACTGTGGGAGTTTTCTCTTCCTTATTAAACCAAGGGAGATGGAAAATCTTGGGATTTCCAGAGGCCATAAACTTAAGATGACTAGTGAAGAAAGATGTTTGTAGGAAGAGATGGACTTGTAAAGAGGGTAAAGAGGAAGTTAAAACTGATATGATCAACCACATAATCCTTTCATGCAGTAAACTAAGTGGAAACTTAAACAGTGCTGGGTACATTTAATTAGACCTTTTAGTAGGATAATACATGGAATGTAAAATAATATACAGAAGAAGTAGGAAGTAACATTTTAGCACTAAAATCTAATGATAGATTACCACTGAAACTATGCATTTGTTACACACAGCTTTAATACTTTTAATTATCTCTCTGAACGATTGCCCAGACAGAACACTTATGGTTGTCTAGCCTAAGAGTGCAACTGTCTGCACTTGTTTATACATACATACATACATATATACGTGTGTGTGTGTGTGTGTGTGTGTGTGTGTGTGTGTGTGTGTGTGTGTGTGTGTGTATATATATATAATATATCTATATCTATATCTATATATATCTATATATATATATATATATATATATATATATATATATATATATATACACACACACACACACACACATATATATATGTATATACACATATGTGTGTGTCTGTCTGTCTTACCATTGCAGTGAGTGCAATTTGTGTAGTTATACGAGGAGCAGCAGCAAAATTAATTAAGGATGAAGGCCCCAAGTCAGGTTCAGTCATTATTTACTGGTATTGTCTGCTTAGGTGCTACAATAAAAAAAATTGTTATCATATGTTTTTGAAGAATAAAAAAGCCTAGAAATGTGATTATGTGTGTTTAGGGCTCAAAGTCTGCGCCTCAATTTTTCCCTTAGATCAGCTTGTTATCTCCTCTCCTGCACTTTTACTAGCTTATTAGTCTAGCACTTTACCATATCAGACTTCTTGTAGGAATTGTAGCACACAAAAGTGCTACCAGCACTAAACATTCTACAAGGAAACAGCTCCAGTACTTATTATTAATGCCCACCTCTGCAGGCATGTCTGAAGGTCAATTCCCTGTGCTTTCTCCTGTTAACATGGTGAACTTGGGCATCCTGAGGCAATGCAGCATCTGGCTTATGTACACCGACAACCCTCTTCTCTTACCTCCCAACACTCAGACTTGCGAGAGGTGCACTTATATAACCAACTTGGAAGCCACGCACTCTCCAGCCAAGACCAGAATAGCTGGTCAAGAGGAGAAGGTCAACACTTGCACCACACCACATGGCACACATAGCCCTCCAGAACACACACCAGCACTGTCTTTGCATAAAAACACAAACCACACACCCACCTTCATGGAGCCTCTCAATAAAAATCTACCCAAACAGCAGAGACCTCCAAGGCAGAAATGCACTTGACCACCACAACACAACACTAATCATGAGACAGATAACTCTCCTAAACTGTGTGCCACTCAGCCAAAGCCCCTAAGGCAAGACAGCATGTCCAACACACTAGTCATAGGTGACTCAATAGTGAGGCACACTGATGTCCCACTCACTAGGTTAAATAAGGAGAAAGTAAAAGTCAGCTGCCAGTCAGGTGCCAGCAGGAGCGGCCTTAGGTCAACTGGTGCCCTAGGCAAAAGGGCTCCACGGCGCCCCCCACCACACCACTTAGTGCCCCCATCCTGGTCTATCTACACCAAATAAATACTGGAAAAGTGCCCCTGCTACAGCGGCGCCCTAGGCGGCTGTCTAGTTGGCCTATGCCAAAGGCCGGCTATGGGTGCCAGGATCCGCCACATAACACATGCACTCACGTCCCTCAACAACAGGTACAAATATGACTCTGTCATTGTACATGTGGTGTGAATGACCTGAAACATATCTCCTTGGACTACATGAAAAGAGACATGGAGGTGCTCTTGGATTATGTATCCCTGGCACGTATGACCCTAGCCCTGAGCAGCATCCTACCATCACCCAGAATGATACCACAGTACAAGCAGAAAATGATTAATTTCAACAACTGGCTAAGTTTCTGGTGTCATTCTAAGGGGATCCAGTATCTGTCTGCCTGGGATGGCATGATTAACAGACCTCAATGCTTTGCCAGAGATGGCCTGCATCTGTCATTCCTCGGCTTCCAGATACTGGCTAAGGCTCTTTCCACCCCTACAGTGCCTTTTTTAGGTGGTGTTCCAAAGACCAAATTACCACCATAACAGCTACAAACAAATGCAATCTGTGGGTCATGCTGAAGCACTCCATAAAATGGAGAACACTGGCATTTGTGCTGTAACAGAGACCTGGTTCAAGGCAGCAGAAAGCACCCCTGCACTACCAGGCTATAACTCATTCCACACCTTTCAGCCCCAGAACTTGGACCAAAGCTCCAAAGGTGGTGGCGTTTCCATATTCATAAAGGATGTTCAGACCTACAAACTGGTAGCCCAACATAATGCATCAGAGATACTTCAGGTGCAGCTAACATTGGTTAAGACAGCGATTCAGGTTATAGCCTGTTACAGGTCCCCAACCATGTCCCAAGACACTCACGCCATGTTCCTAAGCACCATGGAGAATATTAGGGTCCAACCTAACGCACTCATACTGGGCGATTCAACTACCCCTTCATTAACTGGGAAAACTACTCATGTACCAATGCACTTGTCAAACGTTTCCTGGAATTCATTAATTCAAATGCCCTGGTCCAACTCATTCTTACCCCCACTAGAGGTAGCAACATCCTTGACCTGCTCTTTACTAACATGGGCAATCGTTGCTCTAAATCAATAGTCAAACCTTCCCTAGTTAGATCCGACCACAAACTAATCACCTTGGAAATCAACATCCCTCCCACCCCACCCCCCTGCAAAGGTAACTGCCATGAAAAACTTCTCCAAAGCTAACTTTGGGCTCCTAAGGACAGAGGTGGCTAACTTCACGGTGCCCATGCAAATTGAGAATAGCTGCATGACTGCCGAATCATACACCAATGCACTGTATGAACACGTACACAAATGCATGGATCTCACCATACCCAACAGAATCAAGACGCTCTCCTCTGAAAAAAGGAAGCCAATCTGGTGGTCCCCTGCCATAAACAAACTCTACAACAGAAGGTGGAAACTGATGCAGAATAAGGTGAAGTCTCAAGACAGGAAAAACTCCCTTATCAGCCTCAACAAAATGTTGAGATCTCTCATCAAATCCTCTAAAGCTTGCTATGAAAACAGAATTGCAGCAGATAGTAAAGACAACCACAAGGCCTTCTGTAGTTATGTAAAAAACCCCCATGGCAATACCCAGATTTGCTCTGAGCTACTGCACAATGGTACCTCCTACACCGAGCCAACAGATATTGCCAATATACTGGCCGACAGATTCAGTGCCAACTCCCCCCCACCAAAAGACCAATCGCAATACCAGTAGATTGCCAGGCACCCAGTATTACTGCTGCACAGGTTAAAACAGCACTGTCCAAGGCCAATAATACAGCTTCTATGGGACTTGACAATATCCCTAGCCTTAAACACTTGTCCTATATGGACAGACTCAAACACTATTCCCTGTCTCATATCACCTATTTAGAGGCGATCTCTGCTTGACTTATAAAGCCATGTCTGACCCAGCTCTGTTAGAAATGCTACATCTAAAGAAATCCCAATCCCTCCACACCACATGCTCCAGAGACCTCAACCTTATTACCACAATCAACAGAATGTGCTGGAGGGACAGATTCATAACCCAGAGACTGCCCATGCTATGGAATAGACTTCCCATACATGTCAAACAGAGCACCTCACTGGCCCTCTTCAAGAGAAATCTTGATGAGTGGATGGGAAACAGACAATTCACCCAGGGATCACTCCAGTGGCACTACTTGACAGAGGCACTAGAAACTAAGGTCGGGTGGCACATTGCCAGGGAAATCCTATGGACTAGGCTTGTAAAGGCTCCAGGGCCATTAGCCTAGTACACACCTATGAACCTATGTTATGATTTCAATGGCACACCTAGGGATGTTGCTGAATATTTAGGAATTAGTTGCATGCTCTTGTGTTTGAAATTATTGTTCTGGTTATATTTTGTGTTGTTTAATATTATTGTCTGTTTTTCAATTTGCCTTTGAATGCTTGTATTCAACAATTCCATTGGAGTGGGCAGGATTACATAATTATGCATGCAAATGTTATGTTAATCAGTGTCCAGATGTTTGGCCAGTTGAACCTACTTTTCATGGGCCTTTGTCTAGATTTTTGATGTTTCCAGGTTGAGAGGTATGAACAGGCCATTTTTTTTACATAGGCATTTAACCCCAAAAATCTTTTCATTCATGGTGACCTGACTCTTTCTGTCCATAATTTGTAAAAAAATACATCCTACCAGCTGTAGAAGCTATGCTCTCTAAGAGGGCTGTAATTTCCCTACTAACAAAGAGTCCTTGGAGATGGGATCACTTGTTCCAAGGTGGATAAAAACAGCTCTATAGGCCTTTCCCACATCCTGTATTTTTGCTCCTGGCAAGCATAACACTGTTCAATATATCCTCTGCAAATGTAAATAACATTTCCTCTAATAATCAAATCTCCTGTTATGAGTATATCACTTCTGACCAGATCTGAAGAATCTCCCACTTCTAATTCATAATATTTGTATCACTTCTTACAAAGGAATGATCTGCATCACCACTGGTCTTATTAATCCCACTGTTTTTATTCCTTATTACATTTACAAACATACACTTCTCACCCAGCTGGCTTTGTACTTCCACAACTTGGGCCATGTTGTCAACTTTAGTCTTTCTCCTCTTTTTTTCTTACAATAATGTTATGCAATTCTTCCAAGTTTAACTTTGATTTCTTCCTTTTTACCTGCCCCTTGCCTCTTTTTCTACCTTCTCTTTTGGAAAAATTATGCCTTTGTTTCTGTAGACAAAAAGCTTTCTGATAGAACACTATCATTCCCTGAAATGTGTGTGCTATATAAAAAAGAAGTGCCTTTTTTAGCATGTTTTATCTTTGCCTTACAGGTATGAGTCAATTTCTTTTTCTTCTTTATTTGTTGTGAACTTCACTTTTTTCTTTTCTTCTACATGGTCTGAATCCTCAAACTGCTGAATACTTGTATGCTGAGTTCCAAAGTTGTCATCAGTAGGATCATGTTCCTAGATGTGTTTTGTTTGCACATTGCCTAATAGTATTTATCTCATCAGCCCAGTCATTTGTGCCACTTGCACAAATGCAATCATCATCAATGAGTCTGGATTTACTAATAATAACGGTAAGCAAATCAATAAACGTTTGACACGAGGAACACAGGTCACCAGTGTTATAAGGTGTTAGCTTCACATATACATAGCATTTACTACACTGTGCAAGATACTTGTGTTTTAGCAAATCGTTAATGGCATACTCATTTAGGGAATCCATTTTCAGCTAAAATGATTAACGAATTATAAAAGAAAAGGATACTCAAAATCACTTACCACAGAATTCAAAGAAGTTTTAAGTTAACTTCTATGAGAAAATCACACAAGCAATATAAAACGAAATAAGTTACGTACATTAAAGTCACTCTGATTTACAGTACAAGTTGTGGCAGGCGCACAAAAGTTGGATTTCCGTTACATTGTTTCAGGTAAGCTCTGACTTGTCCTCTCTGCAGTCTGTATAAATTTATAGCTGACTAGTCCGCTTGGAATGGCTAAAGTTTGCCTGTCTAAAATGTATCCCTTTCTAATAACAAACAGAGGTAAAAATAAGCTATAAATCAAAATAAATCTTCCCTTAACAAGCAGTTGGGGAGTCAACCACAAATCATCACAGTGGCTGTAACACTTGTATATTAAAGGGATACAGAGGTTGAAGCTGCACACACGAGGGGGATACAGGGGCAACTTTAACTGATTAGAAAAGGACACTGTTTTCCTTTTACATTCATTGTATTTGTTTGTTTAATGTAATGGGTGTTTTGATTAAAGGTAAATTCAGCGTTTTTAGATTAATTGTGATAGGATGTTTCATGCACAAAATAATTAGCAGTATAGTCATATATATGGGTGTAGTACATTTTATCTAAAAAAAGTGTCACAATTGATTGATATGTAAGGCTATAGAGAAATGACTGCTGTATGGTTTTGATCAAATAAATTACAGTCCAAATTAATATTCGTCAGTATATGTGCTTTTCTAATGCCCACTGTTATGTTATATCTTTATCTCTAGAAGATTATTGTGTGAGGAGTTTTCTGTTTTCTCCATGGTTATGCAAATGTGGAGTTAGAGTATTTAATTGATGGGGTGCCATGGGGGTTCAGGGGGGCTTGCATCCCTGCAAAGAAAAGAAGTTTTAGAAAAGTATTTGGTGCATATGAAGTTTTAGATGTAGTGTGGTTCAACTAATGTGTACTACATAGATTCTTAGGTGGTTTCTCATTAGATGAAAAGGATAAATCATTATAAACTCATAGATTCATAGGTTCATAGGTAGGTACTAGGCTATCGGCCTTAGGGCCTATACAAGTCTAGCCAAAAAGGTACCCTGGCTTTCGCCACCCAAGAAAATTATTTTCCTGTGCCCCTGTCAAGCAGAGCCACAGAAGTGATCCCCAGGGTGAATTTCCTATTTCCCATCCGATCATCAAGATTTTTCTTGAAGAGTGCTAATGAGGAGCTTTGTTTGATATAGATAGGTAGTTTGTTCCAGAATATGGGAAGTCTCTGGGACAGGAATCTAGTCCTCCAGCATGTTCTGTTTATTGTGGTGACAAGGTTTAGGTCCCTAGAGCATGTAGCTCAGGGAGATTGGGATTTCTTTAAGTGGAGCATGTCCAACAGCTCTGGGTTTGACATAGCTTTGTATGTTAGGCAGAGATCGCCTCTGAGTAGGTGATATGCGACGGAGTAAAGCTGGAGTTTTTTTAGATGGTCTGCATAGGGCATCTGTTTGAGGCGGGTAATCCTCTTTGTGAGGTATTTCTGTGGCCTTTCCAGTTGTTGTAAATGTCTTGTGAGGTACATACCAAAAGGGGCATTGTACTCTAGAATGGGTCTAATGAGTGACGAGTAGAGGGGAACAATGACCTCTTTTTTCCTGGATAAGAAACCTTTTGTGATGAGGTGTGCCACATAGAAGGATTTCCTGACTACTGTGGCGATCTGATTATCAGAGGACAGACTACTGTCCACCTGTGTCCCAAGGTCTCTTATCACACTTTCGGTGTTAAGCAGACCACCACCTAAGTGGTAGCTCATGGGTACAGAGTTTTTACCAAAGGGGATGACAGTGCACTTTTTGGCATTGAGCTTGAGGCCATGGCTTTGACACCAGGCATCTGTCTCAGTGAGGCCCTTTTGTAGGATCTCCACATTGTTAGGAGTTTCAATTATAGCTCCTAGTTTGCAGTCATCTGTGAATTCTGTTAGCCAAAGACCTTCTGTGTTAGCCTGTACTTCAGAAAAGTAGATACCAAACAGGAGAGGACCCAGGACTGGGATGTTGTCAAGTCCCATGGATGCTGCTTTCTTGGCTTTTGAGAGTGTGGTTTTTACCTGTGCAGCCCTGATTACAAGAACTTTGCATTCTTCCGGTATAGAGATGGGTCCTTTAGGGTGTGTGGGGGGTAAAGTTGGCACTGAACCTATCTGCCAGGATGTTGGCAATATCAGTTGGGTCTGTATATTTAGTGCCATTGTGCTGTAACTCGGAGCAGATCTGAGTGTTGCCATTAAGATTCTTGACATAGCTATAGAATGCTTTGTGGTTGTCTTTGGAATCAGTGGTGATTTTGTTTTCATAACTAGCTTTGGAGAATTTTATGAGGGATCTCAGCTTCTTACTGAGGCTGACCAGGGAGTTCTTCCAGTCATGGGATTTTACTCTTTTTTTGCAACAGTTTCTTTCTTCTGTTGTAGAGTTTGTTTAAGGCAGGGAATCACCAGATTGGCTTCCTTTTTTTGGAGGATAGCATCTTGGTTCTGATAGGGATAGCATGATCCATGCACTTGTGTAAGTGCTTATAAAGTGCATATGAGTAGGATACAGCAGTCGTACTATATTGTCTGTCTACATGGGTGTCGTGAAATTTGCCACTTCTGTCTTAAGAAGCGTGAAGTTGGCTTTGGAGAAATTTTTTATGGTGGTTTCCCTAATGGGGGGTGGGGGCAGGATGTGGATGTCTAGGCTGATTAGCTTGTGGTCGGATCTGACCAACGAGGAATTGACCTTTGGTGTGGAACACTGGTCGCCCATGTTGGTAATGACCATGTCTAGGATACTGCTGCCCCTGGTGGGGGTGTGGATAAATTGATCCAAGGCATTGGAATTTATGAATTCCAGAAAAAGTTGAGCAAAAGAGTTGGTATATGAGTAGTTTTACCAGTTAATGGTGGGGTAGTTGAAATTGCCCATTATTAGGGTGCTGGGTTATTTTACAGTGTATCAAGAAATGAGGAGTGGGAATCCTGGGGCATGGTGTGGGATCTGTAGCAAGTTACAATTTGGGGTGCGGTCTTGCTCAGAGTTAGTTGCACTTGGATAATCTTGGATGCATTATGCCGATCAACTAGCCTGGATGTATGGATATCCATAATGAATATGGACATGCCTCCACCTTTAGTGTTTCGGTCCAGGTTAGGTGGCCGAAAGGTGTGATATGAGTTATAGCATGGTAATGCAGGGGTACTCTCTGGAGCCTTGAACCAGGTCTCTGTCACTGCACAGATGTCGATGTTCTCCATTTTAAGGAGTGCCTCGAGTGAATGCATTTTGAGGTTTAGACTTCTAGCATTGAGTAGCATTACCCTCAGATTTTGTTTGCTTGTACCTGTTATGGTGGTGAATTTGTCATTTGAACCTTGCCTACAAGAGGCACTATAAGGGTGGCAAGAGCCTTAGCCAGTATCCAGAATCCCAAGGGTGACAGGTGCAGGCCATCTCTGGCAAAGCATTGTGGTCTGTCGATCATGTCATCCCAGTCAGACAGATACTGGATCCGCTTAGAATGACACCAGAAGCTTAGCCAATTGTTGAAGTCAATCATTTTGTCCTTGTACTGTGGCTTTATTGGAAAGGCTCACCCAGACTCTACTACACTTTGCTGTGAGGGAAAGGATGGTTTGTTTTTTATTTGTTGTATTTTGTATTAGTTTATTGCCTTTTTATATTTTGAGTGCTGTGATTTGTTTTCTTTACCTTGTATTTTGCTTGTGTTCTGCTTTTAACTGCATATTAAAACTTCAAAAGACACCACAGCTCTGTCTCTTGTGAGTCAGGCAGAAATTAGAACTGATCAATTAAGGACTCATACATAAGATAGAATAGGTCACTTAAGGTTAACCATTTGTGGACTGAAGGGGTGGAGATAGGAACTAAACCTTCTATTTAAGGGGTAAAATAAAACATTTCAGAGCTTTATTGGAGAGGCTCACCCAGACTCTGCTACACTTTGCTGTGAGGGAAAGGTTGGATTGCTTTTTATTTGTTGTATTTTGTATTTGTTTATTGCCTTTTTATATTTTGAGTGCTGTGATTTGTTTTCTTTACCTTGTGTTTTGCTTGTGTTCTGCTTTTAACTGCGTATTAAAACTTCAAAAAAACAGCACAGATCTGTCTCTTGTGAGTCAGGCAGAAATTAGAACTGATCAATTAAGGACTAAGACAGAAGAAGTCACTTAAGGTTAATCATTTGTGAACTGAGGGGGTGGAGCTAGGAACTAAACCTTCTTTTTAAGGGGTAAAATAAAACATTTCAGAGATTTATTGGAAAGGCTCACTCAGACTCTGCTACACTTTGCTATGAGGGAAAGGTTGGTTTGCTTTTTATTTGTTGTATTTTGTATTAGTTTATTGCCTTTTTATATTTTGAGTACTGTGATTTGTTTTCTTTACCTTGTTTTTCGCTTGTGTTCTGCTTTTAACTGTGCATTAAAACTTCAAAGACAGCACAGCTTTGTCTCTTGTGAGTCAGGCAGAAATTAGAACTGATCAATTAAGGACTCATACATAAGATAGAAGAGGTCACTTAAGGTTAATCATTTGTGAACTGAGGGGGGTGGAGCTAGGAACTAAACCTTCTATTTAAGGGGTAAAATAAAACATTTCAGAGCTTTATTGGAAAGGCTCACCCAGACTCTGCTACACTTTGCTGTGAGGGAAAGGTTGGTTTGCTTTTTATTTGTTGTATTTTGTATTAGTTTATTGCCTTTTAATATTATGAGTGCTGTGATTTGTTTTCTTTACCTTGCGTTTTGCTTGTGTTCTGCTTTTAACTGCATATTAAAACTTCAAAAGACAGCACAGCTCTGTCTCTTGTGAGTCAGGCAGAATCAGGCAGAAACACCCCCCCCCCATCACTGTCGTGTTCTCAAATACCACTGTCTTTCTAGGTGCCTGCCTCTTATGTTAATTTGGCCATATATCTCATTTCCTCTCTGCTTTCACTGGCTTGTGTGAGTAAGCACAAAATTATCATTTTGTAAAATCACTCCTGTTCAGCTATTTAAATTTATTGGCCATTCTACTGTATTCCATAGTACCGGAATACAAAAGTGATCACCCCCTTTCAATCTATCTTGCTGTTTTAAAAATAGTGACTGTCCACTAAAACTTAACTTTTTAGACAGGAAAAACTTAAGTTACCTACTTTCACATCTAACTTCTCTTTTGCACACTGCAGTGTTAAGGATAAACCATTTTTTTCATCTTACCTTTAAGCATCCCTGTGACTAGCACTTGCTCTATTACCTGCTGTAAAGCACTAGGAAGCTTTAAACTGATAGAAGCACTCGACTCTCCTTATTAAGGAGAAATTAATCATAGGCACTAAACAGCCTATAATTGCAAAGTACCTTGCTAAGATAAGAAAAAACAGCTCCTGTACTTTTCAAAAAAAAGCACCAAACCAGGCATGTCCAAGGGTCAGCTTCAGTTGATTTCTCCTGTCCACCTGGTGAATCTGGGCATACTGGGGCAATACAGCAATTGCCTCATGTACACAGCCAACCCTCTCCTCCTACCACCCAACACTACAACCTGTGAGAGATGCACTTACATAGCCAAACTGGAAGCAAAGCTCTCTCCACCCAAGATTGTGCTAGACAGTCAAGAGGAGAAGGTTAACACCCGCACTACACCTCAAGCAACACATAGCCCTTCTAAATTCACACCACCAACAACCACACATAGCAACACTAAATCCACATATGCGGAGGCCCTTAACTGTAACCTGCCCAAGCAACAAGGACCTCTGAAGCTGAAACACAAACAAACACCAATCACAACCAAAGTGTCACATAGCTCACAACACCAGTGTGCCACCCAGCAACAGCCCCTAAGGCAGGATAATGTACCTAACACTTTAGTCATAGGTGACTCTATAGTCAGGCACACTGATGTCCCACTCACCAGGCTGAACAAGGAGAAAATTACACTGAGCTGCCTGTCAGGTGCCAAGATCTGCCACATAACTCATGCACTCAAGTCACTCCACAACAAGTACAAATATGACTCTGTCATTGTCCATGTTGGAGTGAATGACTTGAGATGTACCTCCCTGGTCTACATGAAAAGAGACATGGAAGATCTCTCGGATCATGTGGCCCAGGCAGGTATGACCCTAGCCCTGAGTAGCATCTGCCTTCACCAAGAATGATAACACAATATAAGGACAAAATGATTGACTTCAACAATTGGCTAAGCTTCTGGTGTCATTCAAAGGGGATCCAGTATCTGTCTGCCTGGGACGACATGATCGACAGACCACGATGCTTTGACAGAGATGGTCTGCACCTGTCACCCCTGGGATTCATGTTACTGACTAAGGCTCTTGCCACCCCTATAGTGCCTTTTTTAGGCAAAGTTCAAAGCACAAAACCACCATTGTAACAGGTACAAGCATGCAACATCTGAAGGTAATGCTATTCAATGCTAGAAGTCTAAACCTCAAAATGCACTCTCTTGACATACTCCTAAAAATGGAGAACTTCAATCTGTGCAGTAACTGAGACCTGGTTAAAGGCTCCAGAGAGCACCCCTGCAATACCAGGCTGCAACTCTTACCACACTTCAGCCACCAAACCAGGATCGAAACACTAAAGGTGGAGGAGTGTCCATATTCACCAAGGATATTCACACCACCAGGTTAGTTGCTCAACACAATGTGTCTGAAATTCTCCAGGTGCAACTAACACTAGGTAAGATTGCAATCCAAATTGTAGCTTGCTACAGATCCCCCACCATGCCCCAAGATTCTCACTACACCTTTCTAAATATACTGGAAAATATTAATATACAACCAAACACCCAAATACTTGGTGATTTCAACTACTGGGAAAACTACTTGTGTACCAACACCTTTGCCCAACGGTTCTTGGAATTCCTAAATTCCAATGGCCTGGATCAACTAATCCATAGTCCCACCAGGGGCTCCATTTTCCTAGACTTGGTCATTACTAACATAGGAAATCGATGCTCCACACCTATGGTCACACCCTTGTTGGTCAGGTCAGACCATAAGCTAATCACCCATAACATCCACATACCACCCCCACCCCCAGTAAGGAAACCTCCATAAAGAACTTCTCTAAAGCCAACTTCATGCTACTCAAGTCAGAAGTTACAAACTTCATGACACCCATGCAGATGGGAACTGAAAGTTCGACTGCTGAGTCCTACACTAAGACACTGTATGAGCACATCCACTCATGCATGAATCGTGCCATCCCAAATAGAACCAAGATGCTCTCCTCTAAAAAAGGAAGCCAATCTGGTGGTCCCCTGCCATAAACAAACTTTACAACAAAAGGAAGAAACTGTTGCAGAAAAGAGGAAAATCCCAGGATGCAAAAAGCTCCCTTACCAGCTTCAGTAAGAAGCTGAGATCCCTCATAAAATCCTCCAAAGCTAGTTATGAAAAAAACATTGGCAAAGATTCCAAAGATAACCACAAGGCATTCTATAATTATGTCAAGAATCTAAATGGCAATGCTCAGATCTGCTCTGAGCTACAACAGAATGGCATTAAATATACTGATCCCAAGGATATTGCCAATATCCTGGCAGATTGATTCAGTGCCAACTTCATCCCTGTCTCACCCCCTAAAGGGCCCATCTCAATACCGGAAGATTGCCAAATTTCGGTAATAACAGCCACACAGGTAAAAAAACGCACTCTCCAAAGCTAAGAATACAGCATCCATGGGACCAGATGACATCCCGGGCTGTGTACTACATGAACTACAAAATGAAATGGCACCTCACCTAAGTGTCATGTTTAATCATACCCTCACCTCAGGCTTTGTGCCCACTGAGTGGCAGAGAGCTACAGTTACCCCACTCCACAAGGGGGGATCCACCTTGGATTCCGGGAACTACTTCTCCATCAGTCTGATGAGCCTGATCTGCAAGGCCATGGAATGTATTATCATGGAACTTATAAACAAAGAAATTGGCAACCTTAAAACACTGGACCCCACTCAGTTTGGGTTCGTGAAGGGCCGATCTTGTCTCCTGAACCTGATTGACTTCTTCGAATCAGTCTCCAGGGCCGTGGATGAGGGTAGGCAGTCCACAAAGCCTATCTGGACCTTGCCAAGGCCTTTGACACCATCCCCCACTCTGGAATCATAGATAAACTTACTAAGCTGGGCATTAATCACGTCACTCGATGGGTAGCCAACTGGCTTACTGACAGACCCGCACTGTAAAAGTAGCTGATTCCAAATCCAGCTCCAGACAAGTGACAAGTGGAGCACCTCAGGGTTCAGTCCTAGGACCTCTCTTGTTTGGCATCTACTTCTCTGAAGTACAGGCCAACACTAAAGGACTCTGGCTAACAAAGTTCGCAGATGACTGCAAACTGGGAGCCATTATTGAATCCCCAAATGATGTGGATACTCTACAAAAGGGCCTTACAGAAACAGATGCTTGGTGCCAGAGCCATGGGCTCAAGCTCAATGCCAAGAAATGTATAGTTATCCCCTTTGGGAGAAAACATGTACCCATGAATTACCACATAGGTGGCAGTACACTAAACAACTAAAGTATGATAAGAGACTTAGGGACACAGGTGGACAGTGGTCTCACCTTCAATAACCACATCGCCACAGCAGTCAGGAAATCCTTCTATGTGGAACACCTCATCACTAAGTGCTTTTCATCCAGAAAAAAGGAGGCCATTGTCCCACTGTACTCATCCCTCATTAGACCCATTATAGAATACAATGCCCCATTATGTATGTACCTCTCAAGACATCTGCAACAACTGGAAAGGCCACAGAAATACCTCACTAAAAGAATCACAGGCCTAAAGCAGATCCCCTATGCTGACCGCCTTAAAAAACTCCAGCTATACTCTGTCACATATCGTCTACTCCAAGAAGATCTCTGTTTAACATACAAGGCCATGTCAAACCCAGAGCTGTTGGACATGCTACACTTAAAGAAATCCCAATCCCTCTGAGCCACATGCTCCAGGGATCTAAACCTTGTCATCACAATAAACAAAACATGCTGGAGGGGATAGGTTCCTGACCCAGGGACTCCCCAGACTCTGGAATAGACTGCCCATACATGTCAAGCAGAGCACCTCTTTGGCCATCTTCAAAAGGAACCTTAATGATTGGATGGGAGAAAGGAAATTCACCCCAGGGATCACGTCAGTCACCCTGCTGGACAGGGGTCCAGGGAAGTAAATAGTTTGGGAAGAAATAGCCAGGGAATTGTTATGGCTAGGCTTATATAGGCCCTAGGGCTGATAGCCTAGTACCAACCTATGAACCTATATATCATTCAGGGTGATGGCAGGATGCTACTCAGGGCTAGGGTCATACCTGCCTGGGCTACAAGATCGGAGAGCTCCTGCATGTTTCTCTCCATGTAGTACAGGGAGGTAGATCTCAGGTCATTCACACCAACATGGACAATGACAGAGTCAATTTGTATTTGTTGTGGAGTGACCTGAGTGCATGCATTATGTGGTGGATCCTGGCACCCAACAGGCAGCTGACAGTAACTTTCTCCTTGTTTAGCCTGGTGAGTGGAACATGAGTGTGCCTGATTATAGAGTCACCTATGACTAGAGTGTTGGGTACGTTGTTATGCGTTGCGTTATGGGCTGTGCTTGAGTGGCACACTGAGTTTGTCGGCTATGTGTCATTTGGGTTGTGTTGGGGGGTGGAGGTTGCATGCGTTTCTGCTTTGGAGGTCTCTGTTGCTTGAGCAGATTTTTACTGAGAGCCTCCGTGAATGTAGGTGTGTGTTTTTTGTTGCTATGTGTGTGTTTTGGTGGTGTAGGTTTTGAGGGACTATGTGATGAGTGTGGTGTGGCGCAAGTGTTTACCTTCTCCTCTTGACTGTCTAGTCCAGTCTTGAGTGAAGAGAGCTTTGCTTCCAGTTTGGCTATATAAGTGCATCTCTCACAGGTTGTAGTGTTGGGTGGTAGGAGGAGAGGGTTGTCTGTGTACATGTGGCAATTGCTGCATTGCCCCAAGATGCCCAGATTCATCAGGTAGACAGGAGAAAACACCAGGAGCTGACCCTTATACATGCCTGGATAGGTGCTTATTTATTAAGTATGAAAAACTGTTTTCGTCTAGACAAGTGAGGAAAGTTGAGTGCTGTAGTAATTTGTAGCTTATTTAGTGCTTACGAGTTCTGAACAAGTGCTGAGCTCAAAGAAACAGATTTGAGTGTTAAACTAAAAAACTGTCTAGTTCTAATGGAAAATTTGAAGTGCAGACATTATGGTGCTAGGAATAGTTTAACCCTAGCTAAGCGGCGATACATAAAGTGTATTTTTTTTTTAAATATAACAGTAGCAAATGAGCAAACTGATTTAAACAAATTAACCAATAAAAAGCTAAAAACTGAGCCCCGTTCCAGCAGTCTTCGATCAGATAGACTGCACACTCCTGCCACTAGGGTGCAGGGGAGCCTTCTCCAAAAAAATATGATCTGGATTAGTGCTCAAGTTATACAAACAAAGCTAGATTCAGCAGGTCTGAATTTAGTCTATGCTACAACAAACAAGGCATACCAATTTCAGAAAGAAACTGTTCAAATAAGCAGGCACAATAAGCCTTTAACCAGAAACTTCCAGCTTAGAAGGTCAGAATCTACCCTCTCCTCCCACAATAGTGCAGACTAGACATTCTTAATGTAAAATAACTGGCCCAAAGCCCAAGTGCTTAAACCAGAACTAATACACTCTTAGAATAACAGATACTAAGCCTTCAATCAGCAACTCCCAACTTAGAAGGATATAAGCTACCTGTTCTGCCACAGCAGTGCAGACCACAAACCTTCTTAATGTAAAACAACTGGTCTGAAGCCGAAGTGCTTCAACCAAAGGCTTAGAATAACAGTTACAATTTACTCAGGCTGTTAACAAGCAGTAATAAATGCAGCAGAATAAATGCACTAAAGTAGGTAGAAACACAAATACAGTAAAAGCAGATGAATAAAGTGCATTTTTTATATAACAATAGAAAATGAGAAAACTGATTTAAACAAATTACCCAATTAACCAGCAAAAAAGCTCAAAACTGAGCCCTGTTCCAGCAGTCTTCAATCAGGCAAGTTCTAACTGCACACTCCTGCCACGAGGGTGCAGGGGAACCTTCTCCAAAAAAAATATGGCCTGGATTAGTGCTCAAGTTATACAAACAAAGCTAGATTCAGCAGGTCTGAATTTAGTCTATGCTACAGCAAACAAGGCATACCAATTTCAGAAAGAAACAGTTCAAATAAGCAGGCACAATAAGCCTTTAACCAGAAACTCCCAGCTCAGAAGGGAAGAATCTACCCTCTCTTCCCACAAGAGTCCAGACCACAAACTTTCGTAATGTAAAATAACTGGCCTGAAGCCCAAGTGCTTAAACCAGAACTAATGCACTTTTAGAATAACAGACACTGAGTCTTCAATCAGCAATTCTCAATTCAGAAGGATGTAAGCTACCTGTTCTGCCACAACAGTACAGACCACAAACCTTCTTAATGTATAACAACTGGTCTAAAACCCAAGTGCTTAAACCGAAAGGCTTAGAATAACAGTTACAATTTAATCAGGACTGGTGATAATATTTATCTATGCTGGCACTATACAAGAAACATGAATGGATAATTCAAATTTTTAATGTTTCATCATAATGAAAGGATATATGATTATGATTATTATCAGAAAGTCCTTCTATGTGGCACATCTCATTACTAAGGGTTTTGCATCCAGGAAGAAAGAGGTCATTGTCTCCCTCTACTCTTCCCTCATTAGGCCAGTCATCGAGTACAATGCCCCGTTTGGCATGTACCTCACTAGACACCTGCAACAACTGGAGAGGCCACAAAAGTACCTCACAAAGAGGATCCTAGGCCTTAAACACTTGTCCTAT
Source organism: Protopterus annectens (assembly GCF_019279795.1). Taxonomy (NCBI): domain Eukaryota; kingdom Metazoa; phylum Chordata; order Ceratodontiformes; family Protopteridae; genus Protopterus; species Protopterus annectens. The sequence goes on from NC_056742.1 coordinate 415,583,279, forward strand.
ATGGACAGACTCAAAACATTCCATCTATTCTCTGTCTCATATCGCCTACTTGGAGGTGATCTCTGCTTGACTTACAAAGCCATGTCTGACCCAGCTCTGTTAGAAATGCTACATCTAAAGAAATCCCAATCCCTCCGCACCACATGCTCCAGAGACCTCAACCTCATTACCACAATCAACAGAATGTTCTAGAGGGACAGGTTCATAACCCAGAGACTGCCCATGCTATGGAATAGACTTCCCATACATGTCAAGCAGAGCACCTCACTGGCCCTCTTCAAGAGAAATCTTGATGAGTGGATAGGAAATAGAAAATTCATTCTGGGGATCACTCCAGTGGCTCTACTTGACAGAGGCACTAGTAACTAAGGTCAGGTAGCACAATGCCAGGGTAATCCTATGGGCTAGGCTTGTAAAGGCCCCAGGGCCATTAGCCTAGTACATACCTATAAACCTATTATTATTATTATTATTATTATTATTATTATCCCAGTTTCCTCACAGAAATAATCTTCTTGGCATGACATGTGATCATCTGCATGTTGATTCAGAATATCCAACACATTGAAATTCTTGGCTCTGAGATGGCTTCTTTGCATGCCTTCTGTATGTTTTCCTCTCCTTCACCCTTTAATCTATGGTTCAGCACAACCCCCATAATGCATTATTTCCTGATTCAGGTCTTACACTGGAACCATCTCATTTATATCTGGCAATTTCCTAACTTCAGTGTTTAAATATACATGCAACTATTTAAAAGAATTATGATTTAGTCTTCCTATAATACTGCAGCTGTCCATTTTTTCCCAAAACATGGCCTATGCCTTTTATCAAAACATTCCACATTATTTAAACTTAAAAAAATGTAATTGACTTTTGTATCTTTCTGTGTTAATTTATATCCATTACCATTTTTTGATCAGGAATTTTCAGCAATGAGGTACCATTTTCAATGTAGTCCCAGGGAGAAGTACCATGTAGTAAAATAATATGACATAGAAAGCTATTCAATAGATGGAAATAGAATCACACACATTATTTTGAAAGAGAACAATAAAAAAGAAATTAAACAGTTTTCACAGAAAGGTATTAAGTATAACCAACATGCAGGATAATGTATATGATGTATATATTTTATAAGTTTTATACCTAATGTAAGTTATTAGATGTAAGTAAAAAACTAGAAGGTGAATATTCTTAGCATGAAGCCTAACGTAATTGGGGGGATGGGGCATAGTGTAATGGGGTGAGATGGGGTATAGTGTAATAGGGGGGTGAGATGAGGCATTGTGTAATAGGGGTGGAATGGGGTATAGTATAATAATGGCTGAATGAGGCATAGCGTAATAGGGATGAGATGGGGCATAATGTAATAGGGGTGGGATGAGGAATAGTGTAATAGGGGTGGGATGCAGCACAGTGCAATAGGGGTCAAATGGGGCATAGTGTAATAGGGGTGGGATGAGGCATAATGTAATAGGGGTGGGATGAGTAATAGTGTAATAGGGGTGGGATGCAGCACAGTACAATAGGGGTGGAATGGGGAATAGTGTAATAGGGGCGGGATGAGGCACAGTGCAATAGGGGTGGGATGAGGCACAGTGCAATAGGGGTGGGATACGGCCTAGTGTAATAGGTGTAGGATGATGCACAGTGTAAGAGGGGTTTGGATGGGGTCTAGTTTAATAGGAGTGGGATGAGGCCTAGTGTAATAAGGAGTGGGATGGGGCTCAGTGTAATAGGGGTAGGATGTGGCCTACTGTAATAGGAGTGGGATGAGGCCTACTGTAATAGGGATGGGATGGAGCACAGTGTAATAGGGATGGAATGGGCACAGTGTCATGGGGTGGGATGAAGCATAGTGTAATAGGGGTGGGATGAGGCTTAGTGTAATAGGGTTGGGATGAGACCTACTGTAATAGGAGTGGGATGAGGCCTACTGTAATAGGGATGGAATGGAGCACAGTGTCATGGGGTGGGATGAAGCATAGTGTAATAGGGGTGGGACGAGGCTCAGTGTAATAGGGGTGGGATGAGGCCTACTGTAATAGGAGTAGGATGAGACCTACTGTAATAGGGATGGGATGGAGCACAGTGTAATAGGGATGGAATGGGCACAGTGTCATGGGGTGGGATGAAGCATAGTGTAATAGGGGTGGGATGAGGCTTAGTGTAATTGTGGTGGGATGAGGCCTACTGTAATAGGAGTGGGATGAGGCCTACTGTAATAGGGATGGAGCACAGTGTCATAGGGATGGGATGAAGCATATTGTAAAAGGGATGGGATGATGCATAGTTTAGGCTTACATCATGACTCAGTGTTGGTAACATGTATCATTCTATTGCAAGCTTCTGTTGAGTAATCACTGTTCACTTCATTTTGTGTTATACATTTTATGCTTTTCCTATATCAGGTCTAGAATAGGCTCCTTGGGTGAGCAGTGTGTTCCTCCAGGTAACAAAATTACATAAGTAAACCTCATACTTGTATATCATGAAGGAAGGTTTGGCTAATTTACACAGGTGAGTTAGCAGTCAGGGAGCAGTGGAAAACTGAAGCACAGGGATGTACTGACAAATGATGCTGCTGAAATTGTGCCATTCAGTTATTGTTTTTTTTTTTTCAAATATATTTTTATTGAATTTTTCAAACTTTTCAAACATACAAAGGAAAAACTGTAAGTCATTACAGGAAGCAGTAAAGTATAGGTATATATGTAACAGTTAGTACAAAAACTATGCATTTATAAAACAGTAGTTATCTTACAGGGAAACTTACATCTTAGAAACCAATATAAGCAGTAAAGACCCCCAATAACCTAGTATAGTCAAAGTCTAGGGATACAAATGGAAAGTGGCTTGGAAGGAAGAATATATGACTGTCTTAAGAAGAAAGAAAAGCGGTAAGGAGGGTATAACCATAAAAAACAACTATTTACATCATGTACTTCTATTTATACCATATTTACAACATATTTACACCATGGATGCCAGAGGATAACAAAATAATATAACAAAATATTTTGTGAAATCAAAAGTTACCGTGTGATGATAACAATGTCTAATGGTTATAGGGCCAGATATGATACTGATGGAGGATTTCCTGGAATGTAGTGTTAGTGACCCACATTTTGGAAGACTGTTTAGTTTGGTTTAGGTCAAAAAGTCTACACCAGTAATTCTGAAAATATTCTTTTTTTCTTTTTGTTATTATTGCATAACTTATGTGCAGATATATATTTGATTGCCATTAATGTAAAGTTTTCCCAAGTTATTGTTGAGGGATTGACCCAATTCTTGGCTATAAAATATTTGAGAAGGGCGCAGGCTGTAACACAGATGTGGCGATGGATACCCTTAAGAGATTTAGGAATTATATTTAAAATCATGGTTTGCCAAGAGAATGTGTTTTTTTCATATCCCATTTTTTCCAACTGAGTTCTGAGAGAACACCAAAGTTTGTAAATATTCTTACAGCTCCAAAAGATGTGAAGTATATCTACATGTGGGAGGGAACAGAACGGACAGATTAGGTTTTTATTGTATCTGAATTTCAGTAAGACTGCTGGGGTATAGTAGGAATTGTTGTTTATCATAAGCTGGGTGTAAATTAGGTTTTTGAAGGGGGTTAGATTCAGGGTATTATTGATTGCTTCGCACTTAGACTCCGTAGAAATTTCTCCTTGTATACCGTCCCAGTATTTGGAAAATAGTAGTGAATAATTGTACTTAATGCTTGACATGTTTATAGGTATTCAAGATCATTTTGTTCCGTAGGGAAAGTGATTTAATGATAGATTGTGATACTGTAATGTCTTGCTCCTTCACTCTATAGTTAGAGAATTTTTGTTTTATAAGTGAGCTAATTTGTCTTAAGATAGGATCATATTTGTTAGGAGCACCAAATAAAGTTTTGACCTCGGCAACATTTTTAGAGTTATAAAAGTGCCAAACTATGGTTTTCTTAGCAATAGGGAAGTTTGTTAGATCGATCATTTTATTATTGATTTTTAAGTTAGGGTTTAGGTGAATAGGTTGGAGAAAGGGAATAGTACTGTGCAATTTTAAGGACGTCATCAGAGTTTGAAAGATGCGAATTATGTTCTTTAGTGTAGGCAAGATCTTGAACTTGTAGTCACCATCAGGTGCTAAAAAAGGGACAGCATATGGATTGAGTTTTAATGAATATATATAGTTGCACCAGATTTTGATCCAGGTTGGGTACCAAGATTCAGCAGAGGGATCATGACAGGCTATTTGAATTAGACGGATAGCATTAATGATGTGGTAATATAAATTAAAGTCCGGGAGACTTAAACCGCCTTTTTTCTTTGGGGTAATTAGATTCCTGTATGATATTCTAGTTGATTTAGGGAACCATAAAAACTTTGAGATTGTGGTTTCGATTTTTCTGAAAAAAATTTTTGGAACGTTTAAGAAGATGGAGTTAAGATGAAAAAGGATTCTAGGCAAATTATTCATTTTAATGATAGCAGATTTTGATAGCAAAGAAAGATTGATGTTTTTCCATCTAGTTAGATCATTATTTATCTGATCCCAGACTCTATATAGGTTTGCTTTTATTAGTTCTTGGTGAGGGTGTGTGAAATGTATTCCTAGGTATTTAAGTGTATATTTGAGAGGAATGTCAGACAGGGAGAAGTAATATTCTAAGTGGTTTGCAGGGTTTAATGGAAAGATAGATGATTTTGCAGGGCTTAATTTATAATTAGCTGCCTCAGCAAAAAGATTAATAGAATTTAGAATTTTATGAAGATCGGTGTTGGGAAGCTCAAAATAGATGTTTAGGTCATCTGCAATGCAAAATAATTTATATCAATGTTGAAGACTTTTGGGATATGGTGATAAGTCTTTTGTTTAACCCAGAGAAGGAAAGGTTCCAGATATAAATTGAATAGATAAGGTGAGAGTGGGCAGCCCTGCCTAGTGCCATTGGTAATTTTAATAGGGTATGATAAAGCTTTATTTATATACAGGGAAGTAGAGGCATTGTTATAAAGCATCTTAATAGTGTTGATAATAAGATCAGGAAAGTTAAAGAATTTCATGGTTAGGTAAAGGAAGTTTAGATCAACGTTATCAAAGGCTTTGGTAGCATCTAGGGTGAGTATATAACGCAGGTGGTTATCACTTTTTAGAAACAACATTAATGTGTTTAAGGTAAGAGTATTGTCACACAGCTGCCTCTGTTTCATAAATCCCAACTGTTCAGAAGAAATGACTGTAGCTATAACTTTCTGAATTCTATTAGCAAAAATGGTAGATAAGATTTTGATGTCAACATTAATAAGGGTGATGGGCCTATAGCAGAGAGGGTTGGACTTGTCAGAGTTTGGTTTTGGGATGAATATTGTTTTCAAATTGTTCATATACTTATCAGTAGTCCCTTTTGAGATTATATAATTATACATGGCAAGGAGAGTTTTAGAAAGGTGACGACTAAAAGTTTTATAAAATTCTCCTGTAAAACCATCAGGACCTGGTGCCTTATTTGGTTTAAGTTTTATAATAGCTAGCATTATTTCATTTAGTGTTATGGGGCTGTTTAGAAGGGTGTTTTGTGCGAAGGATAATTTTGGAATAGATAGTTCATTTAGGAATTTTTTGTGCATTTCATTTGGGCCTTCAGTTTGTTTTTAAATATTGAAATGAGGATATGAGCACAGTTCTTGACTACTGTATATCCATAAACTGTTTTATTCCTGCATGCATAGTCAATTTCACTATCATTTTAAAATAATGGGAGAGCAAAGAATGCATTTAGCTACATTGTCTGTGTAAAATAAATGTCCATATCTCTGTGGTAAGCATTTGGCTCAGTGATGAGTATATAATTAATATGCAAGAAGTTTAGAACACAGTCTAGAATGAATCTTAAAATAAATGGCTATCTTACTAAAATTAAACCCAAGCTTAAGTTTTCTCATAAGAAAATGAAAGCCTCCACTGTGCCCACATCTGCCATATTAAAACCATGAGCATTAAGACATTTTTAACAACCCTGTCATATTTTACTCTCATATGGCAAGACTCATTTGTAATAGAAAAATGCAGTATATTCATTAATGTTCTAATTTTTTTAATGACTGGAAAATTTTGCATGACAACCTCTTTCCGCCACCTAAGTTATGGAAGAAGCTTGCTCTAGGAGCTGCAACACTGTATTTAGTGTGTCATTTAATACAACTAAGCAATGCAGATAAAAAAATAATAATGAAAAAAAATGTATTATTGTAGCCATTTTTCCAGCTTACTAATTTCATTCTGTATCACACTAAAGCCTCCATATCTGCTACACATACTATTACAGTGAAAGAAAGCCATGGACAGGTGTTTTCTCTAAGCTAATGCCATGAAAACAACACGTACTTGCGCACACTTCTTTTAAACAAACTTCTTTGTGGTGCTGTTATTGTAATAGGAATTATTATACTTTAAATCTGGTACCAACATCCTTTTTTTAGAATCCTGTATGAAAGCTGTGAGCACAACATGGTATATCTAACAGGAAGGGTTTGTCAACAGTTTCCTTCAATTAATTTGTACTGTTGCTGCTGTAAAGTTTATGCACAGAGGGTCTCAGAGAAGTGGGCTGGAAGTGCTTTGAAGTCCTTTGTTGGTGACTGTCTAATCTATAGAAGAGGATTATGTTCTCTCAGCCAGCAGCACATGACAGCGTGGTAATTAATGAGCATCATAAAACTCTCTTTTTCTATTAGATACCCATTAGTAAACCTGGAATGGTTGTCATTTTGGACAAAACCACACATATCCTTATTTGATCCCAACATCAAAGGGAATCTCCTACTGTCTTTTGTTGAATACTCTAATTGTGTCTGCATTCTGAAGGGTTCCTACAGATACAAGGCAGACTACCAGTCTAGATGCAAAGAAGATTCTTCTGATGAAGGAAAATGAAGGCTGGCAGTGAACATGTAACATAATTTGAAAGCAATGTTTGTCTTTGAGTTTCAAGTGCCTTTTAACATTCACATTTCTTTCTGCCATTTTCTTAATGCATATCGTGTGTAGCTGTAGCACAGAATAATGAAAAACAAACAAGAAAAAAATCATAGCAAATAAATTCCAGGACCATGTAGTCTGCCATGTCTATAACATTTCTAAATATAAAAATCTACAACTAAGCATCTACTTTAATTTTGCACTAATAAAAGCATCACCCATACATTCTTGATCTTTCCACTGAGATAACTCCCAAAATTTAACTAGAATGTATTGGATGCATCCACTACCCTTTCTGTGGAGAAGTGTTTGCTCTCAGTCCTCTTAACCAAGTCAGATGATGCTCAAGGCCATTCCTATTATATAAACTAGTAATTTTATGAACAATAGAACAAGACTATGCTTTATACTGTATATGATAAAGATTTTTTTTTGGTGTATGTGGGCATTTTAATAATGGTGCAGTTATGATAACATGCTTTCATGTTTCAGTTTGCATTCTAATAGGATCCAATATGGGAACTGTAAGAATAACCTTCTGACAGTAAAATGTTTGAGTCAAACTTGTTGCAGTGTATACCTGCCAAAACTGTTGACGACATATACAGTAAAGTATTTTCACAAATAGAGGAATCACTCCCATGCCTTACTTATATGTACTAACTCGGCAGGTGCACATCCATGTGGTACAGAGAAACACCTTACAAGGATAAAAAAAATGGTTCACACAGCTGTGATCTTACAACTGATAAATGTAAAAATATTTTGGTGCTTGTCAGTTCAGTGACATGGGACTGATGAGGTAACATGCATGTGATTGCTGTTCATGCAACAGTAGGGATGCCTTCTCAAATGGTATTTACCCTCAATCTCAAAAAATGCTGCACAGTTTGCCATTAATCACAGATATCAATTTATATGTTGAATACAGCTTGTGCTAATGATAACTAACAACCCAACCTCTATAATATAGACATCTGAATCAAGGCAATATATGGCTCCTGTTTTCCAGCATGGCTCCTGCAATGTCTCATCTGAGGTATCACTGTTAAACAACTGAGGAAACTGGTGTAATTGTAAATTTACTTTGTGGATATAACTTAATTCTACTTGACCATGAAGGAACAAGAGTGTAGCTTTTTAACTTATAGGAGGGTATCCATTAGCATGTTAATACTGCATGTAGTCATCACTGCAGACGGTAGACTTACCACTGAAGTGTCACAGACATGCAGCATTATGCATATCATCAAGTAAGACATCTTACATCTGCAAGCACTGCAGGTTTACAAACAGCTCCTCCCAATGAAGCCAGAGAGTCCTACTTTCTTGGTGATGATGACATTACCCAAATAATTCCATGTAGGGGAACTGAAGGAGTCCATCTTTCTTCATGTGTACGCATGTCACACAGATTTATGTCTACTGTCCCAGTGACATATTTCAGTACCTAGGATTTTACTTGCAATTGCAGATGTCCCATACAGGTCTGTTTAGATCCTGATTTGAAGGCAGCCAGGCCCATGTTGCTTATCCTAATGGCAATGAGGTTGCAGGTATGAGAGATGCATTCCCCAGACTGCACCTCTTTATTGCTGGCTACATGTGGGTATCTGTAAAGGTTTTCTGAATTAATATTTACATGTCATGACAGTTCTTTGAGGGATAGGGAATTATGCTTTAAGAGGGAGCAGTGAATTGACTGGTATTGCTGGAATCAATCCATTTGTCTGCATGGTACTGGTGCGATACCTGAACAGCCTCTTTTCATTCTTAACATTTTATGTTGATCCTGCTTGTTTCATTATATGTAGTTGGTGCAGTCTGTGTCTGGTTACTGCATGTTAATGGCTGCACCCCATACTGCTGTTGAAATGTCTTCTATGTCTATAGTTACAATGGCTATTTCTGAGGTGATAGTTCTGTCTATTCAATTAGTGTTAGGATGACATTATAGACTTGTATGATACAGCCAATGATGCACAAGCCATAGTTACCAACTACATTTGGAGTTCAGCCACTGTACCTATGGCAGCCAGTGAGATGTATGAAACAGTGGAAGTGGAGACTGCAGAAGCACATGTAAACTCTGAATTCAGTAGAGCAAAGTGGAATATCCAAGAGGCAGTGTTTTCCTTATTTACAGCCCATTAATCCATCAGCCTTCTTGACTGAGAACCCAACCAGTAGTTTCAGGGGAGATGTTTGCAAAGGTTATATAGCTGTAATGCATGATGTAAACCTGCACCACAATGTGTAGTGTTTGACTCCAACAGAGGTTAATACACAGGCAAGCATGACTGCAGCTGCTTATGCTGTCATGAATGCTCACCTCCATGCATGTTTATGCCAAAAGATGCTGTCATAACATGCTTGCATTAATAGAAATTCCTAAACAAATATGGAGCTGAATTCTTTGGTACATCATGAGTCACTCAATTTAATTAAATAGACTGGATGTGGCTCGATGCTTATTTTGTCTAAAGCAAGCAAGATGGTAATTAATTATCTTATTAGTGAATTAAAAGAACCACAGGACTCCATTAAATATGATCTTACATTTGACACATACATGCAATTATACTGATGCTTTTAATCTAGCTAAAGAGCAGTGCTCTGAGATAATATCCCTTAAAAAAGAGAAAAATCTGTCTTATGATCAGTATGATTATGAACTTAAGAAAGTATCTCCACTCTCGATAATTTCTTCCACTTCCTGCCATTCTAATTCTATTAAGAATGGAATAAAATATACCAAAGATAAAAGTACACATAAAGGTAGCACTAATTACTCTTTTTTTCCTGAAAACCCACACCCACATTTTTGAGAGACTCTACAGTCAGTCCCAAGTGAGACTGTAAAATGTCTTGAGAGGGCAGATTTCACTGGCAGAGATCAACAACAGAGATCAACATGTTTGAGACGAGAAGACACTGATGGGTTCTAAATTTTTTTTTTCTGGAGCTTTTAGAACCAACAGTGATTTTAATATATCTAATTACAGTTATTTGACATTGACATTGATACTTATACTACTTTATTCAAAAGGGGATTCATACTTATCATAAGAGTCAAAATTGGCAACACTTTAATTGGTTTGAATCATTTTACTCATAAAATGAATTTTAAAATAATATTTGAAAAAAAATCTGGCCAAACATTGATACTACATTTTATTTTAAAATAAAGAGCATTTCCAACCCTCTTTTAAATCCAGAAACTGAATGCTTTCAACGTTTATTGTGAAAATGACATTAGACCACTTTACAACAGCAAAAGAGAGCAAGTGATTCCTAATTTAGCTCAGACTGGAAGAAAGCTTCTTTCAGAACTTTCACATAACACTTCTATATAGGTTATGAAACCAGATAAAGTAAGGGGAGCAGTACTGATATACACCATAGCTTATGACAGTAAAATGGAGCAGTTACTTTTATTCTAGGGTGTCCAGAAATTAAATTAATGTAAAATATGCACACATTGATTTTCCAGTTGATTGTATATGATTACAAAGTACTTTGTGTCCTATAAAGCAAAGGTTTTTTAAAGTGAAACACTCAATTCTCTTTAACATTTTTGGAATACCTAAAATGTTTAAAAATGTTGTTAATCCAGAGCTGAGACTGATTGTGGCTGCTGGTAGTTTGAAAATTGTACACTTCACTATTTCTGTAGATAAGAAATTGAGGAAATTTATGGCAATGATATTGTTTTTAAGGATTCATGGCATTTTTAAAGCAGTTATTCATTCCCTATACTACTGATATTTTGTTTGTTTATTACAACTGATGTGATAGATCTGTTCACTCTGATACCACATCCGTTAGGTTTGCAATAGTTCACTAAATCTATTTCTGGCTTTGATAACCTGTCTAATATGGAGATCAGACTGTTAAAGGAATATATGTAGACATTATTTTAACTAATACTTTTTTATCTTTGGTGGATATTTTTTTCATCAAACATCTGGGATTACTATGGATAAAGTATCAGAACCTATTTATGCCAATATGGTTTTGTCCTAATAGGAAACTAAGTTTGTGTTGAAGTCCAAACATTGAAGATTACTTTCTTTCTACACATGCTACTTAGATAACAAATTGTTAATCAGTTTACCAGTTTGAGACCTTTTTTATTTGTAACTACTTCATTCTTGAAATTCACTTATAAATTCCTCACAGATAATACAGATTATCCTGACTGTAAAAGTTGTAAATATGTTGAACAGAGCTGCTTCCAAGCTACTATTTTTAGAAAAAAACATTTTCAAATGTTTGAACAAAACAAGAATATCTGGAAACACAGCTGAAAATGCCAATGTCTAAGTTGATGTCTGTGATTGGATACGAGAATCTATATTAAGTGAGCATGTACTGATCCTTTTATCTGATGAAGCAGTTTTGAAATTTTACTGTGAAAGTGCTTATTCCATATATTAAACCTATTCAAGTGTTTTGTGCTGTTTTATGCAGTTTATTCATTGGTGTTTTCAGCTGTGTTTCCAGATATTGTTGTTTTGTTGATCTAGTTATTTCTTTGTTCTATATCTGGATTATTCTTCCTCCCCAGTACTTCATTTTGGAGACTTTTGTTTGCATTTTCAAATGTTTATTTGCACTTTGGAAGGTGTCCTCCCTTTAGCCAGAATGCTTGTCTTATCATAATTCAGATTTTTTTAGATTGTATAGGCTTGTTATTAATGATCTCCATTTTTCTGACAAACTTGAGGATTGATTTTGTGGAAAAGATTACCCACAAGTTTTGTAACAGTCAAAGGATAATGAAATTGAGGAAAGCAAGACAAGTAAACATGTTCCAGTTCTCAAAAATAAGGAGTTTATACTCTCTTTTAGGTTTAAGGGGGGAGACATGAGGCAGGCAACAATTTTTCCTTATTGTATAGATGTCAATAGAATTCAGGACACTGTAAAGGGAAATTGGATATTGTCCTTTAATCCTGACTTAAAGCTACAGTCGGGTAATACTCCAAAAAGTTTGTTTCTAGGAGGGATAAGAATATAAAACAAATTTTAGAGTCATGGCCAATTATAGTTGCTGACAAAATATTGAAAACTGCTGAATATGTTAAATATTGCAGCTTTACCAATGTTGGTACCACTGTAACTGTGACAACATACCATGAAACCAATTGCTTGTCATGGTAAATAAGATTCTAACATCAGTGGGGTAGGATATTTGGTAAGATGACTTTCCTATGATTAATTCCATGTGGGATAGACTGAAAGACACCTTTATCATAGGACATATGTGACATTAAAAGAAAAGACCAGAAAATGCATTAATAATCATACTCAGACATGTACTGATTAAAAAAAAATATTTATTTTTTGTTTTAAAAGAAGTGATCAGTTTAATTTAATAGGGGCTTTAGAGACATGGCTTGAGAACACAAAACTCCTGTGGTAGCTGTGAGTGAGTGCCAGTAACTCCCCTGGGGTTTTTTTTTTTTGTATTTTTTTTTTATGAAAATACATCTGTTTTATGTGTATCAAAGTTGAGAGCAGCAAAATTATGAAGATTTTTTTTTTTTATAATATACAGATTTTTATGACTGGGTCTTTATTCGTTGCTTTACATTATGTTCTTTGATTGCATGTGATAATTTGCTGATCACCTGAGTAACTGTGACTAAAATATATATGTATATTTATGATACTACAATGTTTTTTAGTCTTGAAGAAGTCATGCACTGATGGATGAAAGCACTTAACTTTATTAAATAAAGTTTTAGCTTCCTGTTTTGGATTAAAACTGGCTGCTTTATGTGTTAGTATTGATTGTAAGACAGTTTTGATGAAGATAACACAGTTCTTTTTGTTTGCTGGTCAAAGATGACGTGATGTTCAGGATCTCACGTGTTCCTTCATGGGCCTATGCAGGCATGGAGAAGGGGTGTGGGATGATTGCTCTAATGTGACACAGAATAAGGCCCTGGGGTGTGGCTTATCACTGTAATTTAATGTAGAATGAGGCCCAGGTGGCACAGGCTTCAGACATTTGTAGTGTTCTGCCCAGTAGTATGAATCTCCCTGCAAGCCCAGTCACACCCAGACATGGACTAACACGAAGGTATACCTCAGAGTCATGCACATTGAAACCGATATCCAGCAGTGGTGCATTCATCAAGGCTGCTCAGGTTCTACATCAGCATACAGCATGTCTAAACCTCATTTGAGGAACATCAGCATGATGTTTGCTGTGGGTGTCAGCCATCTCTAGCCGTGCATCATAGATGTACCAGTCAATGGTGCTGAGGGTGTTTCTGGTATCAGGAAATACTGGCTCAAAAAACAACAAAAAATATATAACTATACAAGCCTTCACACATAGTGTTTTCTCAAGTGATCCAGGTTCAGAGAGACATAGGAGCGCATAAAGAATAAAAACAGTTACATGACACTTTCATAATTAGGTCTTAAGGCCATAACATTTCAGTACAGTTTAAGCATCAACAGAATGGTTTAGAGGGACACTTCCATTTTAGCCAGGAAGTTTGTCAGCCTTTAAATTAGAAATCCATTTGTATTCATAAAAGTCGTGCTTGCAAATTGGTGGGGGTGACATAATGGTTAAGGTGTTTACCTCACAAACAAGAGATACAAAGTTTGTTTCTCACTGAGGGGAAGTGACTAGACTTAAAATGGTCCACAAAAGCAGGTAGTCTAGTCCTTACCTATAAACGTATTAAACAAGCATCCTTTGCTGTTACCCAGATGCACTACTTATAAAACAATAAAAGCAGTGCTGTGCTTGCTTCTGTCATATGTCTATATAAAGTATTTATGACCTTCCTTTTATTTCTGAATAATGTTTGCATATTTGTTTTTTCAGACATCCATTTCAGTTAATCATGTAAAATTTATACAGTTCCCATATTCTGTTAAAAAGACTACATTCTGTATTTCACAAATGACATAAGTTTTTAAGGTATGCGTCTTACCTACTGGGTGTATAAAGTTATCTATGTACTCACTCTGACTACTTCTGGTTTACAAACTCAGTCTTGAAACCCATAATCCTGAGACTATATTATTGAAAGACCAAAATAAAGACCACAGTATCACACTACTGAACTTACCCCTCTGCGGGACCCATGCTAGCACTTGTTCATGGGCTCTCACCTTAGTAAGACCCATGTTAGTTTTCATTCCTAGGTTCACACTGTTAGGGGGATTTGGTATTAAAGATTTTAAGACATTGTGGTCTTCAGCATTTTCATCTTTCAATGTTATGGTGTCAGGATTATGCATTTCAAGATTGTAGGCTTCAAGATTGTGATGGCAAACCAGTAATTCCTCAAGAAAATGTTCTGCACTGCCTTATATCAGCATATTCAAAAATTCAACTCATTGTAATACAAACATTGCTTCAAATTTTTCTCACTTGCATAGAAAAGTTTTTTTTCCCTCTACTATACTCCTTTCAAACAAATTCAGGACATCATAGTATTTATGACTGCTTTTGAAGGGTTGTATGGCATAACAGAAAAAAAAATATTTTCCTACAGAAGAGAGAAACATTTGATACAGTGTTTGTGTTATAAAGAGATGAATATTATGAAAGAAGTCGAGATAAAGGGTAATGGAACATTTTCATATCGAAACTGCTCACAGTGTAATTACATAGGTTCATAGGCTCACAGGTAAGGGCTAGGCTAACTGCCCTTGCAGGCCATTTTAAACCTAGCTAGTTTCCATTTTTTTGTGCTCAAACTAACCTATGCCACTTGGTTATGGGTTGGTCTTACACATTCTATGGTCAATAATTTTATATTACCCCAATGAAAATAACTGAGATCGTACAGTAGAAACTTTGATGAGCCACTTCCATGAGATAAAGCATTTAAGAGCTGCCTCTGTCCATTAGTAATACAGGGGGCAATTTTGGGATAAATTTTCTGTTTCCCATCCCTAGATCTACGTTGTGCTTGAAAATGGACAGGGATGAAATTTGTTTTGTGGATCAGGTGTCTGTTCCACAGCAGCTCTATCCCTTGAGAGATATACCTATCCCACCAAACCATTCTGTTGATGGTACAGAAGAGATTCAGATTCCTAGACTGAGTATTTGATTTGCTGATGTTCAGTAAATTCATTGATAATGGGTCAGAGGATGCCTTGTATGCCAGACACATGTCACATCTTAGCAGTCTGTACGATACCGAGTATAGTGACAGGGCTTCAAGTCAGCCATGCAGGACATGCTGTTTAGGCACTGTGTCCTTTTAGTATGGTATCTCTGTGGGTGTTCCAGTTGTTGCATGTATCTGGACAGATATATGCCAAAAGGGGAATTATATTCAATGATTAGCCTAATGACGGCTGAGTAACGGGGGGGGGGGGGGACAATAACACTAATAGCTTTATACACCCTGTCAATAAGACTCTCTCTCTCTCTCTCTCTCTCTATATATATATATATATATATATATATATATATATATATATTTTTTTTTTTTAAACTTCAGGAATGTATAGAAAAGGGGAGGGGTGTTGGTATCATAGGGGAAACCAGTGGTAGCAGTATTGCCAAAAGAGGGGAAAGATCCTATAGGCATGGTGCTGTACAGACCAATTTCTATTTCAAATCAAGACTATAAAGTATTTATGTCTTAATTACTTAAAAGAATGGAAAAATGCTACCAAAATTGACAGATGTGGATCAATGTGGTTTGTGGAAGGGAGCCAAACACTTATTAACATTAATAGAACAATAATGATTCAGAGGGAATCTGAGAATAAAAATGTCGCTAGTAAGTTTAAATGCTGAGAAAGTACTCAACAGGGTCTGTTGGAATTTCGTGTGCAGACCAAAGTAGTAATTGCATTTCTCATTAAATAACAGAATTAATAAGTAGAATATATGAATAGTCAGAGGCAAAAATAAAAGTGTGATGGGTATTATAAGGCAATTGAATTTGAGCATGAGGAACCAGACAGAGATATCCTCTTTCCACTCTATTTGCCTTATATTTAGAGCCTTCAACAAGAAAAATAAGGGACTCACAAATCCAAGGAAACATTTGGTTTGGTAATCAACAGAAAATAGCTCTGTTCATATATGATATTATATTGAACTTGACAGACACAGAACATGATATCCTTGTACTGTGGAATTTATTGAAACAGTTGCATATATTTGGGGATATAAAATACATGAAGATAAAACAATGGGAATAGCTTTATGCCTAGACATGAGTTAATTCAATAGTATTCTTATTTATGGGGACATAAAATAAAAAAAAAACTATGATATGGGTTAACAAAGTCTCAGTCATGGCATCTAAAGAAAAGTGGGAGGAGTCTAAGTAATAGTTAAGAAAATAATTAAAAGTATGATACTGGAAGGTAATTCTCATGGATAGGGATAGTGACACACAGGTGGTGAAATGAGTAAGTCAGACTTATTTCTAGCAGGCAAATGGGAAGTTCTGGAGGATAATTAATTAATTAATAAGGACTGAAAGAGTTTATTTATGTTCTAGAAAAGGGAAAGAGTTAAATGTGATAAGCTGATACCTCCTATGGAGCAAAAGGAGTTAGATACTCCAGGTATTATTGGGGACTTTAAAGCCACACATTGGAGGTTTGTACGTGTAACACATGAGCCCGTATGAGAAATAATAGTATCGATGCACAATTTTGCATCTATAAAGTGGCAACATTTTATAAATACTAAAGTAGCGAAGGACTGGAGCTAGGAAATTTTTCATATAAAGACATACAATAGTAAGAGTACATAAATTAAGTATCAGGTAGCTGGAAGTAATGGGAGGAAATTAGTTAAGGAACCAAGTAAGAGTGGAAAGAAGCCAAGGTTGGGGACTATTTACAATATCTGGGATTGACTGCAGAGTATAGACAAAGAGAGCAGGACAGAAGAATAATAAGGGAAATACCAGCACTGGAGGCAAGAGCAGATGCTGGCATCAAAAAGGGATAATAAGTACAGTATATATGATTTCACATGATGTAATAAATACAGTATATATTATTCCACATGATATAAAAAGTACAGTATATATGACTTCATATGATATAATAAGTACAGTATATATGATTTCATATGATATAAGTACGGTATATATGATTTCATATGATATAATAAGTACAGTATATATGATTTCACATGATGTAATAAATACAGTATATATTATTCCACATGATATAAAAAGTACAGTATATATGACTTCATATGATATAATAAGTACAGTATATATGATTTCATATAAGTACGGTATATATGATTTCATATGATATAATAAGTACAGTATATATGATTTCACATGTTGTAATAAATACAGTATATATGATTCCACGTGATATAAAAAGTACAGTATATATGACTTCATATGATATAATTACAGTATATATGATTTCATATGATATAAGTACAGTATATATGATTTCATATGATATAATAAGTACGTTATATATGATTTCATATGATATAATAAGTACGGTATATATGATTTCATATGATATAATAAGTACAGTATATATGATTTCATATGATATAATAAGTATGGTATATATGATTTTATATGATATAAGTACAATATATATGATTTCATATGATATAATAAGTATGGTATATATGATTTCATATGAAATAATAAGTATGGTATATATGATTTCACATGATATAAGTACAGTATATATGATTTCATATGATATAAGTACAGTATATATGATTTCACATGATATAATAAGTGCGGTATATATGATTTCAAATGATAATGACAAGTATCAATCAGAGGAGCTTAGAAAGCACTGGTAAAGGAGGAGACAATTTGTTAAAGAATAATGGAGGCAGGTTTGTAGGGCACCGAAAACAAATTCCAGATAGCTTAAGATATTAATATGGAAACATTTGTGCATGTATTTTTAGACAGTGAGTATATGTTAAGGGATCTTCCCCTAAGTGAGGAGTAGGTACTGGGGATGTGAAAGGGAAGGGAGAAGAAATTGGAAACATGTATTTTCAAAATTTATGGAGCTGATTGATTTTGAAGACTCTTTACAGAATGCTTTAACATAAACATTGAGGTAACAAATTCTAGTGACTAAAGAGATGATGGTTTTGAGTTGGTGTTTAGAGTTACAGTCACTTTACTGTTGTCAACAAAAATTAAGAATGAAAAAACAAAACTCTAAAACTTAACAAGCTTTAGAGTTCATGCTGAGCAAGGTAAAAGAAATGAAAGAAACGGAGGTGGGATCTCTAAAGGAGGGAGGAGAATAAATGGCATATTTGGGATCAATGCATGAAAATAATGGTCAAAACGTTGAGTGTTTTGGATGGTTGGTGGGCAGTGAAAAACATTAAGGCATAATGCAAAGAATAATAATGACATTGTGAGGAAAATGCATAATGCACAAAGATAACAATGGACATCTTAGTAATGTATGTTATTTTGTGTTGCAAGTTTAATTGGGATGAATAAATTAAGTTATTGTAAAAAGTAAAATATTTAAAGGACCTGCATATTTTAAACATTATCTCCATTAATGGTTGTATTACTTTTAAAGGACTGCATAAAGTTGTGCAAAACAATCCACTAATAAACTGCCAGTTCTGAGTATGAAGCTTCAGAAAAATGATATGCCCTTGTGTATCCAAATATCTGTCACTGTTAATACAGCTATTATTCTGAATGATTATTGCCACTCCTGCTAATTTATTACTGTTAGAGTTTATGGAAGAATGTCTTATATAATGTTTTATATATGTACTTAAATAATGTCAGTCTTGAAGACAGATGATAGCAGGAGAAAGTAATGCATGCATTTAATTAAATCGTTTGTTTTATATGTTAGTTGATATCACTGCAGTTTAATTTACAAACCTTGAACTTTCTGTCCTTATAGCACCGCAATGAAACAGTAAAGCAATCCAACCTAACAGCATCATATCTAATATCTAACTGCTGTTGTAAGTACAAGAAATATATTTTTTTTCCAAAAGAGTATGTACTAACAAAGACTTCCCCCAAATATTGTGAATATTATCTAAAAAGTTCAGTGTTCATTTCTCTGCCCACCTCACTAGCAGATTCTAAAGAAAGAAAGCAAGTATTAATACCGATTGAGATTCTGCCCACTGTAATTGTAATGGAATAGCAGAACTGCAAACGCGAATGTGAAGGAGCGTATACTTAGTCTGAGGATACAACACCTCAGAGTTTTCCTCATAGTCTGAGTTACAATAATCTGAGTGTTTGTGTATGTAAGACACTGAGTACCCCCCTCCATGCCAGAGGTGCAGGGAGACAGTTTACATGTTGCAAGAGCAAGTTTTAAGATTTCACTGCTTTTTGTCTGTAGTTTATGTTTTCAGCAAACTTGTAGCATTGTGGGACTTGTAGCATTGAGTCTTGCATTTCTGAGAAGTGAGTCAACAAATTGTTGTATCTTACTTGTAATGCAGTAAAAAACAAGCCTGGCAATAATGTCTTGTTGTCAAACAATCCTTCTGATATTCAAAAAGCTTTGCTCTTAGAAGCTTAATAATTTATGTTGAGTCCTGAAAAAACAGACATGGAATATTGACTAAGGAATCTTTTCATTGGTTTTATGTCTGCTTGAAAAATAACAGCTTTGTCAGCTATTGACAATAATTTAGCAATGACCACCCTGGTCATACCAATTATCAGTGGTCTATGATTGCTCACAATATCTGTTTTATATTGTTGCTGAATTATGTTGGAGTTGTACTGTAAGAGTCCTGCAATTACTAAATAAATTGCACTTTCTAATACTTACGAGAAAATCCAGTGCTGTTGTAGTTGTAGTGATATATTGACCTCCACAGGCTTTTTATAGCTGTTTGACATTTTCCCTATGCCTTTCATTTTTATGTCAAATGATTATTCCTTCTACAGAAGATCTCTCTAATTTAATTTAAATATTAAATGGTCAAAGAATTCTTTATTAGCAGATTTTACCCCTGCTACATTTGGATAAATGGATTGTAATTGTAGTACAGTGGAGGAGACATAATCTAATTTTGCCATATCTACTAAAGCTCAGCTAGGTATAACATTTTCACTGGCTGCATGGAAACATTTACATATGTAAGGCTTAATTGTGCGAAAATCTTGATGAGTTGATGGGAAATAGGAAATACACCCCGAGGATCTCTTCTGTGTCTCTGCTCAACAGTGGCACAGGAAAATGACTTTCTTGGGTGGTGTAAGCCAGGGAACCTTGTTGGCTAGGCTTACGTAGGCCCTTGGGCCGATAGCCTAGTACCTACCTATGAACCTATGAACCTATGAAGGTTAGGGAAAGATGAGACTCAACAACTAATGATTAAGATAGGAGGAGATGAGTTAATGGTGGTTTATAATCAATTGACAGGAACACATGATATTCCTGTGGGCATTGGGATGTTAGAAGGGAAGAATGATAAAGATCTGATAGATTTTGTTTAATAATATTTAAAAAAGGGAAAGGTACAAGCATCTTGGAAGAAAGATATGATGACTATATCAGCAACAGGATACAAATCCTTCATACCCAGCTTCATACAGGCTCATTTTAATTTTAAACTGTGTGTATAAAGTGTTTATGTTTATAGTAGTTTACAGTATGCCAAAGGTGCTGCAAAACTGATAAATATGGATAGATGTGGTTTAATAGATGGGAGACAGATATCTGACAATATTAAAAGAGCAATGATGATCCAGGATGAAGAAGAATATAAGAAAATGACACTATTGCTGATGGGTCTTAATGCAGAGAAAGCATTTGGTAGAAATCAGTTGGGATTTTATGGGTAGGACAATGGAAACATGTGCATTCCCTTATATAATAATAGGTTAGTATGGAAGATATATGAGTGGTCAGAGACGAGAATTAAAGTGGGAGGGTTCTTCTTTGACAAGTTATGTTGGTGTAGAGAAACTAGGCATGGATGTCCTCTTCCCCATTTGTTATTTGCTTTATATGTAGAGTCATTAGAAAGAAAATAACAGATTCACAAATTCAAGGATATAACTAGTACGGTAATCAAGAACGGTCAGCCTTATTCACAGATACTGTTATTTTGTACTTGATAAATCCAGAACAAGGAAAATTCTGTCTTGTGGAACATTTTGAGACAGTTTCAAGTATTTTTGGGATATAAAATAAAAGAAGGTAAAACACAGGCTATAGCAGTAAACAATCCATAAACAATGTACCCATACGTGAATTTGTTTAGCAATATTCTTATTTATGAGGACATATTATGTATTTAGGTATACAGATTAAAAAAATTCTGTTATGGCAACTATGGATGTGTGATATTGATACTGATGTTTAAATATATATATATATATATATATATATATATATATATATATATATATATAATTTTTTTATTATTATTTATTCGTTTTTTTTGCTGTTCTTTTCAGCCATGGTTTCAGCACTACATCCATTTGATGTGACTGTGGCTAGGAACATTTATTCATTTCAGGTACAACAAAAGATATGCCACCTGGAAATTCAAAATCAGCTCGTAGCCAGCATAACAACTACTTCAACACCATGTTGTATTCTTCCCCTTGGTGGTCTCAGTGGGTGGAAACAGTCTTATCACCGTCATCATCACCAACATCATCAATGCCCTTTTTCCCATTTTTCACAATAAATTGGGGGGGGGGTGCATCAACTGTCATCATCTCTGTCAATTCAGTGCTAATCTCCAACCTTCTTTTTTTTTTCCAAAATGTTTTTATTCATTTTATAACACAATAACTTAACAGTATAATAATAAGAACACTCCCCAACCTTCTTTGACAGTTATCTCTGACTGCCACAGGTCTTCTGTCACACAAGGAATCCATTTCTTGGCTGCATGTCCTTATCTCTTCTTGCCTTCTTCCTGTCCCATCCAGATCTGCTTTATGAAATGTCTTCTGCTTTCCTGCACATGTGACTGAACCATTATAATCTGTTACCCTGACTTTGTTTGCAACTGCACCTTCTTGATTGCATTAAATTATATTCCTTGCATAATATAGCATCACTTGTTACATGTTTTAAATTTAGTTTTGAAATTTTTTTCCAGTCAGCAGTGAAACAAACCATATGAACCAATATTGACAAAACTGCCCAATTTAGAACATTTCAACCATAAAAGGCCACTCAAACTTCTGTCATTACAACCCACCAGTATCAGTAAGTATGCACAGTCTTTGCAGAAATAAAAGTCATCTGAATAATTCCACGTTAAAGAGATCTGTAACTAATGATGAGGTTGCTGCTAGCAAACAACTTTATATTTCAGTATTTTGCCCTTGAAGAATAAATTGCCTATGTTACATTAAAAAATGGTAAGCTGGTAATATTTTAATAGGGAATGGATGGCAAACTGATAACAAGCTCATAGTTACTAGGCATCTCATCCAAAGGAGATCAGACTCAGGACTCAGCAATCCATCTACATACTGCGAAATAGACCCCACAGCCTTCTGCATCAAAAGCATGTTATACCTGTTGTGCTACTAAAAATGCTTTTCAGTTCTATAGCAGAATAGTAATAACATTTGCAGTAAATATATTTTACCTTGAAGCTTACAGTTCCTTGAAAATGAACTCAGTTCCTTGAAAAATGCAGCTTGATAGTTGGGGTAGGGGATTCAGACTATTGTTTCCTGTAGCTAAGGTACAGGGTCTAAGCATGAGCAAATAACTAACCACCTGCTATTCCTAACTAGAGCATTTCACACACAGACACACATACATACATACACACACACACACACACACACACACACACACACACACACACACACACACACACACACACACACACACACACACACACACACACACACACACACGCACGCACACACACACACACACACACCTACCTCTTACTTGTCTGTCTGTATTCTGCAGTTCTAATGTCTTCTTGTATTCATATTTTGCCCATGCTCCCACACTCGCACACACATCCTCTTACTTGTCCATCCATGGTCCACAAATTCTACACACAGGGAAGACGAAGACGTAAACAGGTCACATAGATGCAACAGGTGTGTGCGAATGGATGCAAAGGGTGTTCTTAAAGAAAAATGCTCTTAAAAAATTATGGGTTTTTTTTCTTTTTTTAATTTAAAAAAATTAATCACCCAGGCAGCGGATCCCTCCCAGCCGGTGGGCCCTGGGTGACTGCCTTGATCATGTACTGATGGATCTTGCTCTGATTGCTTTACTAACCTTTTCAAAGAAGTCTACCAGGTTCAGTAAGCATGACCTTATTTTGACAAAGCCTAACCAGGATGGATCCAGTGTCTGGAGGTCTCCTGTGTCCTTGTTGACAATTTAATGATAATTCTTTCCTTGGCTTTGCAAGAAAAAGTAGTCAGATTAATGGGTCTGTAATGAGTTTGTAGTTTCCAGGATTTGTTGAAGGTCCTCCCTTATGAAGGGGAATGACCATCACAATCCTCCATTTTTGTAGCACAAAGCCTGTTTTAAGACTAAAGTTAAACAGTGACTCCAGGGGCCTAGATAATAGTAGTATTTTAGACTGTTCAGGAGGCATTCCAGGATGTTATCAGGGTCCACTGAGGCTGTGTTCTTGGCTTTAGCAAGCTCAGCCAGTATATGCTCACTAGTTATAGTTGGAGGGGATATGTTTGAGGTCATTTCATGGGATATGGTTAAGGGTAAGAGGGCAGTAAAGTTGTTAATGAATTTGTCCGCTAACAGGTTCACCATATCACCAGGCTCAGTGAATATGGCACCAGTTCAGCATGTTGCTGTGTGCTTCCCTTGAGGTTTTGGACATAGCTGAAGAAGGCCTTATACTTATCTTTCGCCTATAGCATCCTATCTTAATGTAACCCCTGGTGCAGAAGGAGCACAATCAAAAAAAAAAACATTTGTATCCAACTCCCTCAATGGATTACTACCATTAGTGATGTCAAATTAACCATTTGTCGAGTTCACTTAAATGTGGCAGTCCTTATACCACCGACCACCTTCGCTTACATTTTCTTCCAGACACTGTTGTAGAATAAACACACCAATACTTCCAGATGTAGAATAAACACACCAATATTCCCAGATGTAGAATAAACACACCAATACTCCCAGATATAGAATAAACACACCAATACTCCCAGATGTAGAATAAACACACCAATACTCCCAGATGTAGAATAAACACACCAATACTCCCAGATGGTAAAATGCATTTACATCAACAGCACTTTGGTATTCCTTTCAAATGATTACTTATAATAAAATACAAACCACTCATTGACATAAAATTGCATAAGTATTTCTTGACAGACAAAAACTAAGCACTTTCATCCCTTTGTGGGACTTCATCAGAGTTAATAAAAAGCTGAAACCAATTTGCTTTTTATAACTTAAGACTGCTCCCCACTTTTACATGTTCAATTATTTTAAAGCTATAAACACACACTCAACTAGTTATGGACACTTTGGAAACAGTTAAACATCTGGATTTGGCTATTTATAACAATTTATTATTTGAATAATATAGATATGATTCTGACAATGTTTTTAAACATGTGGACAAATTTGTTAATTATATAAAGATTAGAAAAGAAAAGAAGTTGTGGCATGACAAGGGGGACTACAATAACCACATATCTTATCCCTAATCTGTAACATAAGGTACTGGGAGCTTTATGACTATCAGAATGAAATGTCTCCTACAATCATTGATACTTTATAATCTGAGGACCCTTTAGAATTCCCACTGCTCAGGCAATCCGAGAGAATCAAGGATCATTTGAAGGGAAAAGGGACAGGAATTACGTACAAGTATCCAAGGGGGTCAGGACTGGGACCCACTCAACCACAGAGGGGGAGAGGAAGGGAAACCAGATACTAAGTGATGATAAAATAATTACAATTTATAAGGGAGACTTTAAGATTTGTAACTACAGTACACTTGACAATATTAAGGGACATACTGGCTTATTTGAGAAATGAATGACTTTTGTTCCAGCAAGACAGCCTAGAATAGCTGACATGCTAATTGATTTAAAACTATTTACTAGAAAACTAAATTTTTCAATTTTTGTTTTTTGACCATTCTGATGCACACAGAGACACATTAAAAAGATCTAGTAGTTATAATGCTCCATTACACCCAACCTTCATGTTATTTGAAAAACTGTATAAGCACAAGATATTCAAAAATTAAAATAGAATATTCCATCAAAAGTTGAGTCAAGAATAAATTAATTTACTGGCTAATATATGTAAAAATAGGGAAATCAGAGAACTGAAACCTGATAAGGGAGGAGGGGTTAGTAATTACGAACATAGTTAATTATATTTTAAAATGGAGGAGATTTTACTGTCTGACCAATATGAATAGATTTCAAAGAATCAGTTAAACATTGCATATTCGAAGATGGATTATCTAATACATGATTTATTGAAGCAGGAGCAAATTACTGATACTGAGTACAAGTATTTAAAATTGAATATTTTTAAATCCAAAGTATATTTGGCATCCCTAAAATCCATAAGAATACTATAGATCCCACTATGTGATCTATAGTAGATGCAAAAGATTCAGAATCATTGGGGACAGCCACATTTATTGATATGAAGTTAAAGGAAGTATTCAGGAATGAAGAACATATCCATAGGGACTCGTGGGAATTTCTGAGTAAAGTATGAGATGATTTATACAGGGATGAACTTATATTTAAAAAAGGCCAGCACCAAGGAAGGTTCAAAAGTAGTTTAATAAAACTGAAACTAGACCGGTTTCAGCAGCAAGGCTTTCATCAGTAGTATAGTCAGCAAAAAGCACTTAGTCATCATCTTATATAATGTTCTCTAAGGCATCTATATGACATCACTTCCTGATAAGTCAAAAATGCAAACAAGGCAAAAGTAATTGAAAAATACAATCAAGGCAAAAGTAATTGAAAAATACATAGTTCAGTAAACAAAAAAGTTTGCCTGAGTTGCATGCATATCTCCAGATTATAATGAAAAAATCCAAAGAGACACAGTATACTGGTATATCAATGATAATAAACAAACTTAATAAAAAACATACAATAAAGGGTAAATGCCCAAAAATAAACCTGAAACAAAAGTCAGGTTATAAGAATTCTGGTGTTGAATACCAGCCACAGTATCCTAAAATGAGCTGAAATGCAAAAACCTAAGCAATGCAACCAGATAAGAAATAAGTACATATACATAATGCAAGTGATGGTTAATTACAAATTATAATTTATCATTTAATCCAGGAGGGAAAAGCCCCCCAAGTTTAATGATCCACCTTTTTTCTTTGGTATTTAGGATATCATGCCAACCTGTTTTAAAAGATCGATTCCCTATGATATGATCAATGATGGTGAATGTGAATTTGGCAGTGGGATGTTTGATAACATGTCTATATAGTGCATTAGTTAATCTTCTGTTTCTAATGTCACCAAGGTGTTCAGAGATCCTGACACGAAACTGTCTAGACGTTTGGCCAATATAAAATGCATGACATGTACATGTGGCAAGATAAATAATCCAGTCTGAACTGCAGTTACCAAAAACTGTATGTCGTATATTTGTCCAGTGTTCCTACTAGTGAAAGAAGTAGTTTTGAAAATATAGTTACAAAAACTGCAATGTCCACATGGATAAATGCCTGAAAGTTTATCTCCAGTAAGTGTTCTTTGAGTTGGAGTGTGATCCATGACCCTGGTTTTTTATAGTGTGAAAATAGATTCCCTAAAGTTTTGCCTTTCCTATAGGAAAAATAACATCGTTCTCCGAGATAATCTTCCAACAATGGATGAGAATTCAATATATTCCAGTGAGTATTAATAATATTTACTAAATTGGCACTATTCCTGCCATAAGTGGTGACAAATCTACATACATCTGATTCCTCATTATGAGTTTTAGTATTGTATTGGAGAAGAGAATCCCTGATTTAGCATTACTAAATTGGACTGCTGACTCAATAGTATGAGTGGAATAACCTCTGGACAAAAATCTCTTGGTTAGATCCATTTGATGACTCTGAAGATCATCCACTGAGGAACAAATCCTTTTCATCCGCACAAACTGTGATTTCGGTATGTTCCGAATAATATGTTTCAGATGAAAACTATCAGCATGTAGAAGGGTATTATATTGTGAGAATTTTCTGTGTATGGGGGTTCTAAGAGTGTTATCCTCCTGTCGAATTAAATTGACATCCAAATAACTGATTGCACTCCTATTATATTCCACAGTGAATTCGATACCCCAGATGTTCCCATTCAAATGTTGAATAAATTCCTGGAGGTATTCCTCACCTCCTTTCCATATAAGCCAACAGTCGTCCAGGTATCTTCTCCATATATCAATCTCAGGTAGATATATGTTGTGCAAAGGGTCATATAAAATCATATCTTCCATGTAGCCCATAAAAGATCAGCATAGATGGGTGCAAAGGATGCACCCATAGCCATTCTGTAGTTGCCAATAGCAGTTTTGTTGGAAATAAAAACATTTTTAGTTAGAATGTGTTCAGCCATACACAACAATAAGGTGTTCATCCCTGGGGTATAAATTGGTTTTATTTAGCCAGTATTCCAAGGCATTAATACCGCCCAATGAGGGATGCTGGTATAAAGTGAGGATACATCAAGGGTACACATAAGCCATTCAGGGTCCAATTGAGACTCGGAGACTATCTGCAAAAATTCAGTCGTGTCCTTGATTCTTGCTCTAACACATGTTAACAGTGGTTTCAATTTTTCAGTTAGAAAAACAGACAAGGGTTCAGTGAGTGACCCAATGCCAGATACAATCGGTCTGCCTGGTGGCTGATCAATGGACTTATGAATCTTAGGAAGTAGATAAAGTTGTTTCGTAGGATCCTTAACCGTCAAATGAGTTTTGGTTTTATCAGAGATAATTCCAGATTCTACAGCCTTTTCCAAAAATTCATTAATTTCCAAGGCAAAACCTGGAGTCGGATCAATCTCCATCTTCATGTAATGATGATGGTTGGAAAGTTGTCTAAGACCTTCATTCACATAATACTCAGTATCCATCACCACCACCGCACTTTGTCGGCAGAAATAATAACAATATCCGTATTGTTTCTGAGTTGTGTGAGTGCTATTTGTTCCTTCCTAGACATGTTATGCTTTATAGTGTCAACAGAACCCAAATTGAAGTGTATATCCTTTATAACCGCCTGCTGGAAAACAGCAACATGTTTATCCATGGGAGGGTTAAATGTAGATTTGTGAAATCTAAAATCAGATGATCTTTGAGCATTGTCAGTTTGATCTTGTTGTTGAAAAAATAATTTCAAGTTAATTTTCCTACAAAATCCATTGTATCAGAAACCAAAATACTTTCATCAGTGAAAAACCAGGTATGAAACCAAGGCCTTTATTAAGAAGGGAATATTGATCATCAGTCAAAATATGACTTGAAATATTTAAAACATTAGTACATGAATGATTTACTTCACTATCGACATGAAGAGCTCTTCTAAGTTTTTGACCTCTGTGTTTCCTTCCTGCGCTGTGTTTTCCCCTAAAGGGACCTCAGTCCTTGACCCCTTTAGCATTTGGAGAATCACCAATATTAGGTGTCTCAGTATCAGTAGTCGAAGAATCCTCACCAGAGGTAATAAAGCTAGGCCCAGTCTTTTAAAATAGACCTTGGTCTTTTTGCGTATAAATGAAGCATTCTTGGTACCATGAGCAAACCTCACACCCCTTTGTGAATCAAATTGTTTGCCCTATCATAATCTTCCTTATCCCGGCAAATTTATGCAATTTCTTTTTCTTAAGGTTATTTTCCAAAATAGAGATTTCTTTAGATAATTTGCCAAGACAACCCTGAAAACTAGCCTCATGTTCAAACCGTTTCAGGTTGTTACATGTTTTTCTACTTCAATAATATTACTCTGTATTGTTCTCTCATAGAAAGAGGCCAAAATGTTAACTCTAATCATGGCAGCCTCCTGTTGTGCTTGTTGCCAATCTTTCAACAGAGTTTCATCCGGTGTGCCCACTAGTGGTTGGATTTTACATCTCAATCCTCTAGGGGATATATTCTGTATTTGGTAAGCTTTAAACAATTTACTGTGCCAAATGTTTGTTCTAAGCATCTTAATTTGTTTACCTAATTGAAAGAATAAGTTTTATAACCGTCAACTGGATCCATGATTACCAAATCCACCTTTTCTGTATGTTCAGTTCCTATGCCAAAAATTTTTAAGTCATCCTTGTCGGAGCATAAACCAGATAACAATTTACTGAGATCCATGACAATAAGTTGCAATGAACCTGGAGGTAGAAGATATAAAAACTAAAAAATAAAAATGAACCCTGAAAAGATTCTTTTATTCTTGAGGGTTGAATTGGCAAATCACGAATAAGTCCAAAACAGAAAATCACAATCAGAGTCACAAAGAAGTTGAAGCCAGAATAAATGGCAAATGTAACCCTATATATAGGGGAATAATTAACCCTAGCACCTAGGCAAAAATGCTATACAGACCAAAAAGTCAAAGGCCTGTAATGTCTAAAATGCAATGTTCTGAGTAATGCACAACCTACAGTTGTTCAGAGGTGGCTAAATCCATATGGAGTATAACAATATGTAATGAATTTAAGCCAGACACACTTATGCACCTTATTTAAATCAGATAACAATATTAAGAAATCAATAATTGTTCAAGACAGTCCTCAGATGAAATTGTTATCAAAGGTATAAATGTACAGATGATTATTGTCAGCACTGTATACCCAGCAATTATTCTAAAAGAAGACCTGAGTGCAACACTGGGCAAACAAAACAAAAGCACAATACAACATTGCTATTTTTTCAAGGACATTTCATGTATGGGTGCTCAGTTTGTAATATGTGCATAATTTTATTTTATTTCATTTGATTATGATGAACTAGCCCTTGTTATATACACTAGGTTGATACAATATTATTGCTTATATCTGTTCATTCCTATGTTCCTACTGGTTCATGTTTTGTTTCACATTTGAGTCAATATTGGTCACATATCTTGAGGGCTTTTGTTTTGTTTGTCCAGTGTTGCACTCAGGTCTTCTTTTAGAATAATTGCTGGGTATACAGTGCTGACAATAGTCATCTGTACATTTATACCTTTGATAACAATTTCATCTGAGGACTGTATTGAACAATTATTGATTTCTTAATATTGTTATCTGATTTAAATAAGGTGCATAAGTGTGTCTGGCTTAAATTCATTACATATTGTTATACTCCATATGTATTTAGCCACCTCTGAACAACTGTAGGTTGTGCATTACTCAGAACATTGCATTTTAGACATTACAGGCCTTTGACTTTTTGGTCTGTATAGCATTTTTGCCTAGGTGCTAGGGTTAATTATTCCCCTATATATAGGGTTACATTTGCCATTTATTCTGGCTTCAACTTCTTTGTGACTCTGATTGTGATTTTCTGTTTTGGACTTATTTGTGATTTGCCAATTCAACCCTCAAGAATAAAAGAATCTTTTCAGGGTTCATTTTTATTTTTTAGTTTTTATATCTTCTACCTCCAGGTTCATTGCAACTTATTGTCATGGATCTCAGTAAATTGTTATCTGGTTTATGCTCCGACAAGGATGACTTAAAAATTTTTGGCATAGGAACTGAACATACAGAAAAGGTGGATTTGGTAATCATGGATCCAGTTGATGGTTGCGAAAACTTATTCTTTCAATTAGGTAAACAAATTAAGATGCTTAGAACAAACATTTGGCACAGTAAATTGTTTAAAGCTTACCAAATACAGAATATATCCCCTAGAGGATTGAGATATAAAATACAACCACTAGTGGGCACACCGGATGAAACTCTGTTGAAAGATTGGCAACAAGCACAACAGGAGGCTGCCATGATTAGAGTTAACATTTTGGCCTCTTTCTATGAGAGAACAATACAGAGTAATATTATTGAAGTAGAAAAAACATGTAACAACCTGAAACGGTTTGAACATGAGGCTAGTTTTCAGGGTTGTCTTGGCAAATTATCTAAAGAAATCTCTATTTTGGAAAATAACCTTAAGAAAAAGAAATTGCATAAATTTGCCCGGGATAAGGAAGATTATGATAGGGGCAAACAATTTGATTCACAAAGGGGTGTGAGGTTTGCTCATGGTACCAAGAATGCTTCATTTATACACAAAGACCAAGGTCTATTTTAAAAAAGACTGGGCCTAGCTTTATTACCTCTGGTGAGGATTCTTCGACTACTGATACTGAGACACCTAATATTGGTGATTCTCCAAATGCTAAAAGGGTCAAGGACTGAGGTCCCTTTAGGGGAAAAACACAGGGCAGGAAGGAAACACAGAGGTCAAAAACTTAGAAGAGCTCTTCATGTCGATAGTGAAGTAAATCATTCATGTACTAATGTTTTAAATATTTCAAGTCATATTTTGACTGATGATCAATATTCCCTTCTTAATAAAGGCCTTGGTTTCATACCTGTTTTTTCACTGATGAAAGTATTTTGGTTTCTGATACAATGGATTTTGTAGGAAAATTAACTTGAAATTATTTTTCAACAACAAGATCAAACTGACAATGCTCAAAGATCATCTGATTTTAGATTTCACAAATCTACATTTAACCCTCCCATGGATAAACATGTTGCTGTTTTCCAGCAGGCGGTTATAAAGGATATACACTTCAATTTGGGTTCTGTTGACACTATAAAGCATAACATGTCTAGGAAGGAACAAATAGCACTCACACAACTCAGAAACAATACGGATATTGTTACTATTTCTGCCGACAAAGGGCAGTGGTGGTGATGGATACTGAGTATTATGTGAATGAAGGTCTTAGACAACTTTCCAACCATCATCATTACATGAAGATGGAGATTGATCCGACTCCAGGTTTTGCCTTGGAAATTAATGAATTTTTGGAAAAGGCTGTAGAATCTGGAATTATCTCTGATAAAACCAAAACTCATTTGACGGTTAAGGATCCTACGAAACAACAACTTTATCTACTTCCTAAGATTCATAAGTCCATTGATCAGCCACCAGGCAGACCGATTGTATCTGGCATTGGGTCACTCACTGAACCCTTGTCTGTTTTTCTAACTGAAAAATTGAAACCACTGTTAACATGTGTTAGAGCAAGAATCAAGGACACGACTGAATTTTTGCAGATAGTCTCCGAGTCTCAATTGGACCCTGAATGGCTTATGTGTACCCTTGATGTATCCTCGCTTTATACCAGCATCCCTCATTGGGCAGGTATTAATGCCTTGGAATACTGGCTAAATAAAACCAATTTATACCCCCCAGGGATGAACACCTTATTGTTGTGTATGGCTGAACACATTCTAACTAAAAATGTTTTTTATTTCCAACAAAACTGCTATTGGCAACTACAGGGTACGGCTATGGGTGCATCCTTTGCACCCATCTATGCTGATCTTTTTATGGGCTACATGGAAGATATGATTTTATATGACCCTTTGCACAACATATATCTACCTGAGATTGATATATGGAGAAGATACCTGGACGACTGTTGGCTTATATGGAAAGGAGGTGAGGAATACCTCCAGGAATTTATTCAACATTTGAATGGGAACATCTGGGGTATCGAATTCACTGTGGAATATAATAGGAGTGCAATCAGTTATTTGGATGTCAATTTAATTTGACAGGAGGATAACACTCTTAGAACGTCCGTACACAGAAAATTCTCACAATATAATACCCTTCTACATGCTGATAGTTTTCATCCGAAACATATTATTCGGAACATACCGAAATCACAGTTTGTGTGGATGAAAAGGATTTGTTCCTCAGTGGATGATCTTCAGAGTCATCAAATGGATCTAACCAAGAGATTTTTGTCCAGAGGTTATTCCACTCGTACTATTGAGTCAGCAGTCCAATTTAGTAATGCTAAATCCAGGGATTCTCTTCTCCAATACAATACTAAAACTCATAATGAGGAATCAGATGTATGTAGATTTGTCACCACTTATGGCAGGAATAGTGCCAATTTAGTAAATATTATTAATACTCACTGGAATATATTGAATTCTCATCCATTGTTGGAAGATTATCTCAGAGAACGATGTTATTTTTCCTATAGGAAAGGCAAAACTTTAGGGAATCTATTTTCACACTATAAAAAAAACAGGGTCATGGATCACACTCCAACTCAAAGAACACTTACTGGAGATAAACTTTCAGGCATTTATCCATGTGGACATTGCAGTTTTTGTAACTATATTTTCAAAACTACTTCTTTCACTAGTAGGAACACTGGACAAATATCGACATACAGTTTTTGGTAACTGCAGTTCAGACTGGATTATTTATCTTGCCACATGTACATGTCATGCATTTTATATTGGCCAAACGTCTAGACAGTTTCGTGTCAGGATCTCTGAACACCTTGGTGACATTAGAAACAGAAGATTAACTAATGCACTATATAGACATGTTATCAAACATCCCACTGCCAAATTCACATTCACCATCATTGATCATATCATAGGGAATCGATCTTTTAAAACAGGTTGGCATGATATCCTAAATACCAAAGAAAAAGGTGGATCATTAAACTTGGGGGGCTTTTCCTCCTGGATTAAATGATAAATTATAATTTGTAATTAACCATCACTTGCATTACGTATATGTACTTATTTCTTATCTGGTTGCATTGCTTAGGTTTTTGCATTTCAGTTCATTTTAGGATACTGTGGCTGGTATTCAACACCAGAATTCTTATAACCTGACTTTTGTTTCGGGTTTATTTTTGGGCATTTACCCTTTATTGTATGTTTTTATTAAGTTTGTTTATTATCATTGATATACCAGTATACTGTGTCTCTTTGGATTTTTTCATTATAATCTGGAGATATGCATGCAACTCAGGCAAACTTTTTTGTTTACTGAACTATGTATTTTTCAATTACTTTTGCCTTGATTGTATTTTTCAATTACTTTTGCCTTGTTTGCATTTTTGACTTATCAGGAAGTGATGTCATATAGATGCCTTAGAGAACATTATATAAGATGATGACTAAGTGCTTTTTGCTGACTATACTACTGATGAAAGCCTTGCTGCTGAAACCGGTCTAGTTTCAGTTTTATTAAACTACTTTTGAACCTTCCTTGGTGCTGGCCTTTTTTCTGATTTTGGGTCTAACAAGTGCTCTTGCCGTGCATCAGCCTAACTTGCTAGCTCCTATACACTACATGAACTTATATTTGTAACAATTGACATTAAAGACTTCTTCTCTGTTATATCCCATCAAAAGGGTGTAAACCAGTTCTTTGAATATTTAACTAGGTACAACTTTTTTTTGTAGCAACACTATTAATGCTCTTAGAACCTTTATGGAATAAGTTTTGGAGAACAACTTTATTTTCTTCAAAGAGATGGTTTATAAACAGAGAACAAGGGTAGCAATAGGGGCAAAATGTGCCCCAGTATTTGACAACCTTGGCCCAGTGGGAGAATGCTTAAGTATTCAGTTCAGGCTTTGAGGATGGGTGGGTACTGTATAGTAGATTTTTGGATGACATTGTCATTTTTTGTTAAAATTCTGAAAAAAAGATTGTTAAAGAGTTTTTTAGTGTATAAACAGTACAACTGACTTTTTAAGATTTACTCTGGAAAAATCATAAAATATTTTGTTATTTGGATGTAAAAGTTAAAAAAGATACTGTGAACAGAAGATTTGTTTCAGACATTTACAGGAAACCAGCATACTACAATACCCTGTTACACTTTAACAGTTGCCATCCACCACACCATACAAAAGCAGAAGTTAAGGGCCAATTGGTTATGCTGGGATGTATGATATCACTTCTGGACACTTTTTATGAGGAAAGTGAAAGTTGAGATATATGCTAACAAATAGAAGGTATTCTGATAGTTTTTTGAAACATATCTTTATAGAAGCATACAGCAAGGCCCTACTCCTACAAGTTTACTGACAATTTTGTCATTGTATAATGTAATCACATTTATCATAAAGAACCTTTATTCTGTTAAGATACATGCCTGCTCTGTGATTGAAAGTCTCTGTGAAACAGTCCATTCACTTTAAGCACCTCTTATTAAGTTGGCCACTGTCCCCTTTTTCTTGACCAGTAGATTATACAGCATATGCCAGTTATTTAGCCTCAGGAAATTACAGAAAACCTGTTTTACTTTGCCTCTCTTTGTTAATTGCTTTGTACTGGCTATAAACTTATTGCTCTCAGTTATAATCTGACCTGAGGGTGGGATGGTCACTGTAATAGAATGTATTGCTAAATATCTCCTCAGTGTTGTCTCCGCTTACACTCAGTCAGTATCTTCCTTCACAGAGCAGATATATGTCATATGTTATGTTTCTATTTGTTCTAAGACTGTGTAGAACAGTGAAAAGACTTTGGTAGTGTGTTATATTTGTAACAATCTCATTCAGACTGGATAAGCTTATGTATGCTGAGTGTCTTTCTCTTTAACATATAAGTATGTAATGTG
This sequence comes from Protopterus annectens, assembly GCF_019279795.1. Classification (NCBI taxonomy): domain Eukaryota; kingdom Metazoa; phylum Chordata; order Ceratodontiformes; family Protopteridae; genus Protopterus; species Protopterus annectens. The sequence continues at coordinate 415,618,791 of NC_056742.1, forward strand.
GGTTGCTGGTGTTCTGGTATATATATATATATATATATATATATATATATATATATATATATATATATATATATATATATATATATATATATATATATATATATATATATATATATATATATATATATATACAGAACACTGTTTTGAAGTACTGGTTAATCCCATGAAACTTTACTAAGTGATGGTGTTATGTTGTGCTTATCAGTGTAGCATCATGTTCTGATAATTTTCTCGATACGGCTATATATTTACACTGTATTACTGTGGTTCTCTATCAGTATACCTCCTGCTAAAACTACTTAGAGTTTACATTCAAAATCTTTCTTACCATCACTCTGCTCTTATACTTCCCCATATTTTATTGCTCTGACTTATCGTGGTCCTTCTTCCATCTCTTCTTCTATAATAAGTACTAACTTTATTGCCTCAATATAGTATTATAGTTTAGTAGAGTTTTTCACATTCTTTCATTTTAGAGGCTGTGATCACTACATCTGACCTCGATACTGCAGGAGCTCTTCCAAAAGGCCGTACACCTTCAGGTTTACTGAGAATTTTGTCAATGTATAATGTAAGCACATTTAGCATGAAGAACCTTGCTGTGTATTATTTATTTTTTTATTTAACATTTGTTGACCGGGAAAGTCAGACTAGTCTAGGACAGAGCATATTTTCAGCGGAGGCCCAGGGGGGGAAATGGTTCAGATGCATGTCTTTGGAATGTAGGAGGAAACAGAGTACACAGAGAAAACCCATGCAAATGCAGAGAGGACATATAGACTCTGCACAGAAGGCAGCCCAGCTGATAGTCAAACCGGAGAACCTCTTGGTGTTAGGCAACAACCCATCCAAGATTTAATCAGTTAAATACATGCCTGCTCTGTGATTGAAAGATTCTGTGAAATAGTGTGTGCACAGTAAGGACCTCTTATAAAGTTATCCACTTTCCCCTTTCTTTTGCTCAGCTGACTATACTGCATATACCAGTTATTTAGCCTCAGGAAATGCCAGAAATCCTGTTTTATTTTGCATCTCTTTGTTAATTGCTTTGTACTAGCTATAAAGTGATTGTTCTCAGTTATAATTTAAGGTGAGTGTCAGAAACCTGCTTCCCCTGACTCCCACTGATCCAACCCTCTTACCCTAATACTATACTGCCTACATATACATTTCGCTTGTAACTCTTATTCCAAAACCTTCCCCAAATGACTTACTACTTATGTGCATACACTTCTCTTTCTTGTTTCCTATTTTTCTATCTCCATTTAAATTTTAGCACCATTCCCAACTATCTTTCTCCTCTGCATACTACTTTGCACTATATCCATTCATAATCACAAACCCCCTGTAATAGTATGCTGATTAACATAAAATGTACATATATAATTACATAACCCCCCACCCACTCCAATGAAATTGTGGGATACCAGAATTCAAACACAAATTGAACAGACAAAATATTAAACACAAAATATAACCAGAATAGTGTTTTATTCAAACATTTGAACATGTATCAAACTTTGAACTTTTATAAAACTAAAATACAATTGTCTTTTATAAAATTAAAATTAACTGCATTGAATTGAGAGAGATGTTGAAAGCTGACAAGCAATAACAGACCCCATGTATATAATCAGAAAAAAGGGGGGTTGATGATGATTTAATTACAGTCAAGCTTGCATTGCACTAGTTAGCCAACAGGTTCATAGTTACTTGGTGTCTCCTTCAAATTAGTACATTCTCAGGAATGCTGCATCCACCCCTTTAAAAGTACAACACAGTACAGTATCACCAATCCATCTATATACTATGGGAGTAGAACTCACAGCCTTCTGCATCAAAAGCAAGTATACTACCCATTGTGCTACTAACGATGCAAGCAGACTTTGCATAAGCAGCACTAAACCTCTCTTCCCCTGAATCTCTCAGCTTCTTGTAAAATCCATTCAACTATATCTCTCAACTTTGCAGCACAAGAAATCTGGAAAAAGCCAAACATCTATTGGGGGGGGGGCAAAGTCCCAAAAACAAGGGAAACATTTTAAACTTGCTTTTATAATCTTGGAAAGTTGCTAGAATAAAATGTTTTGTGTTACCATGCGTTTCCTGAAAGATAGGAAGACTGAAACTGAAATGGCTATCATTTAGTGAATTCAATTCTCACTGATTTGCTAGAAAACCACAGAGATGAACAGACCAAAAGTATAAGCCAAACATTTCAGACATTGAATCACAAGTTGTATTATGGGCAGGGAATTCTGGCTCTTGCTCCTTGTACCTAAGGTACAGGGTTTAAGCCTGAGTAACATTACCCACCAGGTATACTTAACTGGGGCATTTCACACACACACACACACACACACACACACACACACACACACACACACACACACACACACACCAATATCAGATAATAATGTAAGTAAATCCACACACACACACACACACACACACACACACACACACACACACACACACACACACACACACACACACACACACACATACACAAACACACACACATCAATATCAGATAGTAATGTAAATAAATACACACATACACACACATACACACACACACACACACACACACACACACACACACACACACACACACACACACACACACACACACACACATACAAATAGATAATAATGTAAGCAAATCCACACACACCAATATCAGACAATAATGTAAGTAAATCGTCCTCTAGCTATGCTTCTTCTTCTTTCGGCTTTTAGGGGTTGTCCGCTCATGATTGGCAGTAGAGTTTTATGGTGTCGAGTTGCCAGCCTGGTGCCCAACCTTCCACGGAAGGCCCCCTAGCTATGCTACTGCACTGAATAATGAACTGCTGTCTGCTTAAATGGATTTCATATGCCAGGCCATTAGCATGCATAAATAACAAAATAAAATACACATACACAGTTCTTGCATAGGAAATACACATTTCTTGCATAGAAAATACATACACAAAGTTCTGAATAGAACAGAGCAGCTGAAATTGAATGGAATTACAGTAAATGCAATATCAGATGCCACAAATAACAAAATTAGCAAGCGTATCAGATAAAATACAAACTCCCCACTCACCACAGTAAATCACCCATAACAAGCCACACTGTAGTTCTTGCATAGAAACTACACATTTCTTGCATAGTAAATATACATACACAGTTCTGAACAGAACAGAGCAGCCAGAATTGAACTGACTTACAGCAAATGCAATATAAGATGCCACAAACAACAGAACTACTGAGCGTATTAGATAAAATGCAAACTCCCAATTCCCCTTACAGACTTACAGCAATATCAGATGCCACAAATAACAAAACTAGCAAGCGTATCAGATAAAATACAAACTCCCAACTCCTCACAGTAAATTACTTATAACGAACCACACTGCTGCCTACAAATAATAAACAACTGTCTGCAGATTTTATAAACCGGGCCCCATTAAGATGAGATACAATTCTTAACACACAATTTTTTTTTTCTTTTTTTTTCTTACCTGAAGGCTGAGCCCATTTCTCATCCTGACCTGTGACATGTGGGTGGGTGCTTGGCGAACTCTGCAAAACTTAAATTGTGCACATTTGTCAATGTTGCTATATTCTCTCCAGAGCAGTTCAAAATAAATATCTGACCGAGTCCAACAAAGCTGATATCATCACGCACACCCGTGTAGGCTGGTGATGCATGGTGACATTAGCCATAAATTTAAAATTGTAATACAAAAAAAAAATAATCAAAAAAAAATTCAGAAATTAAAGGAGTCACACGGGAATTCATGACACCCCATTATTTTGCCCTCAAAACTGGTAAATACAGAGGAATTTGGTACGGTTGACAGGTATGAATACAACCCTAAAAAATTTGAGCATCTATTAAAGGAATCTTATATCCAGGCCAAAAATTCAACCCAAACCCCTCTTCCAATAACTCACAACTTGAAACTGCAATACAGTTCAAATCTTATTTTATAGCTAGTATAGGATCTCTAACCAAGGATTATTCAACATCTAATCCTAACCTTGCCCAACAGACACATATCACATATCACCACAACCACTTTCACCTTCAAACCTGTGCCTACATACTATATAAAACTACTCTTAAACAAACTAAAACTGTACTCTTCTTCAGCTAATGACATTCCAAGTGAATATCTAAAATTAGCAGCTAATAGCATTGCCTATCCTGTCTCAATCCTTATTAATAGGTCAATCCAGGAATCACACATTCCCTCTCTCTGGAAAAGGTCACACATTATCCCTCTGCACAAAGTAGGAAATTCAACAGATATTAATAATATATAATCTTATTTCCCCTCATCAAAATACTTGAAAAATATAATCAAAAACGATTGCTAGACTATCCCCTACACAACATGGCTTCCATTCTTCCCGTAGTACTAGCACTGCCCTTCTAATCTATATAGATACTGGCAGTAAAACTAGTGGTAATGGTAAACTAGTGTCTTCCTTATGTCTAGACTTGTCTAAAGCTTTCGACACAGTTTGTCACAGCAAACGTCTACTTCCAGTGTCCTCACTAGGTCTCTCTCAGCCCACCCTTCGGTGGTTCAAAAGCTATTTGTCCAATAGGTATCAGTCAAGAAAATGGCACTCCACACTCTCTCCTTACCTCCCAGTCATAACTGGTGTACAACAAGGTTCTATCCTCAGTCCCTTCCTCTTTAACATTTTCATCAACACCCTCTGTACATCCATACAATAAGCCACCCAAATACAATACGCAGATGGTTCCTCATTTGCACATCTGACAACATGGTACACCTCCGGAAAACTTGCTCAGGAAGCTTTAACAGCCATAGAAACATGGTCTTATAACTCATAATTCATGCTCAAACCAAAAAAGGCCAAACTACTACTTTTTTTGGGTTCCTATCATGAAATTGAGCAGGCTGAAGAGTGAATGACTTTAACATCAGAAATGCCATTCATCAATGTGTTTTTTGTGAGATTGTGGCACAGTGAAGATCAGAAAATTTGCCCTTTCCTCAGTGTAGTGCGATCTCGAAATTGATATATATATAATTAGCGGGTGGTGTTGGGGGCACAGCCCCTCACAAGAGTGACTTATAGGTATGGCATTTTTCAATGTTTAAGCCGTTCGCTCTCTGGTCTTTTCGATCTCGTAATATAGCCCCACTTTTTTCCCCAAATCACTCTCACATGAAAAAACAAAATTTAAAGTCCTCTCTCTTGATAATACAGCCATTAATTTCACTTCTCATAGCAAATTATTAGGGGTGATAGTGCACATTTGACCAGCATTTGCATAAGAAAAAATCAAAAACTAGAGATGCTTTACAGAGCCAAAAACTTTCGCACAGACCCAACTAAAGCTACACTTGCCACTAATTATCTCCTCCCAATCTCTTCTTTATGGCACTCCCATCCTTACTAATCCCCATGCTTCACAAAATTAAAACTTTAACCATGCTATAACAAAGTTGCTAAATTTGCAGCAAGTACCCCTTTCAGAACCCACCACTGCTTAGCACTAAAAACCTTAAATTGGATAGAACTGCCTCATCAGCTAACATATACTCAGCTTCTTACTAATTATAAAATTATACAGCATCTATCTGCCTGTCCGGCACTAAGAAACATTGTACACAACTATGTTCCCCATTGGTCATTGCAATCCAGTGACCAAAAACTCCTGCCTGTCTACAAACCTAGCAAATCGGCTGGGCATTGTCTGTACTCATACAAGGTTGCTAAGGCCTGGAACTGTATCCATCAGGTCAATACCCTCCCTACCATCTTTCAAAACCACTCTGAAAGACTTCCAACTAAAATTGGTCTCTCTTCTTGCTCATAACCAGGATACCCATATCCGTAAATGTGAACAAGAACCTTTTCATTCCTTGTACCTCCTTACTTTCCCTTTTTCACTTACTTCCTTACTTCTATCAAATTCTCTTCCTTAACTTTCAATCTAAATATACCATAAGCCTGTTTTTCCCTCACTTCATATTTGAATTCCTGTTTGTATTAGACTAACTTACCTTTAGTTTCTCTACAAACTGTCTAAAATTTCTCTAAATATTAAGTGATTGTCATATAACTTGTATCGATTCTTAACCAATGTTTTATATCATGTTTGATTTGTTATAATTATTTAAACTGCAGATGTATTTTATTTCTGAAGACTGTAAAATTATTGTTCTTAAAATGTATTGCAATCATTTGGAGCTTTTCTCCCCAGGCCTCCACTGAAAGTAGGCTTCTTCCCAGTAATCAAATGTCAATAAATAAATACATAAAATGGATGAATGCTTTTATATGTCATTATTAGTGCAAAAAAATGGACATGAAGTAACAGAGGAGACAGCTTCAGCAATTTACTCAGGTTTATGTCATCACATACAACAGTGATACTGAAACCATTAGAGAAATTATTAGTAGAAACTGGAAGATAATTGAAATTAGTGGAAATGACCAGAAAAAGGTGGGGAATAGACCATATACAATTTTTAAAAAGGACTGGTCCTTAAAAAATTATATTGAAAGAACAGGAAAAAAAATTATTAGGAGTCAAAAGAAGATGGGGACATATAGGTATAGGAGATTTAAATTGTGCTTCCATATAGATGAGGGTGAGTTCATTTTGATTAAGAACATTGGAAAAATTAAGTGCCCTGTGCACTGTAATTGTTATACACATGAATAGTTTATATAGCGCAATGTAGAAACTGCCCTTGTTTTTATATTGGCAACACGGACAGAACACTAAAAGGAAAATATATCAGCATCTCTGAGATAGAAGGGTGAAAGAACAAGGAAATGCTCTATACAAACATATACAGGAATTTAGAAAGCACACTTTTTTATCACTGATGGGCTAGACATGGAAGATAAAGAGGTACCATGGAAAATTAAGTTTGAGATAAAAGAACTGGAGTGTCAGTTAAAAACCCATGCCACTGGTCCCCGTGGTATCAATGATTCGGAGTACTTGACATGTGTTTTAAAGATGAAAGCCTTGGAATATTACATTTGTAAATTTTAATGATAATTAATTGGTGTAGTGATGATAAAGTTTTTTTACAATATATTAACCTTTATTATTATACACTAAAAATTAAATTGTAATTTTTTATGAATAAGGTTTTTGTAGCTTTAAATTAATTGAACATGTAAAAATGGGGAGGAGTCTTAAGTTATAAAAAGCGAAGCAGTTTCAGTTTTTATTAACTCTGATGAAGTTTCACAGTGTTTTAAAGGGACAAAAGCATTTAGTGTTTGTTCATCAATAAATACTCGTGCGATTTTATACCAAAGAGTGGTTCATATTTTATTATTATAAGCAGTTGTTTGGAAGGAGTATCAACATGCTGTTGATGTAAATGAGGTTTACTATCTGGGAGTATTGGTGTGTTTATTCTACATCTGGGAGTACTGGTGTGTTTATTCTACATCTGGGAGTATTGGTGTGTTTATTCTACATCTGGGAGTATTGGTGTGTTTATTCTACATCTGGGAGTATTGGTGTGTTTATTCTACATCTGAGAGTACTGGTGTGTTTATTCTACATCTGGGAGTACTGGTGTGTTTATTCTACATCTGGGAGTATTGGTGTGTTTATTCTACATCTGGGAGTACTGGTGTGTTTATTCTACATCTGGGAGTATTGGTGTGTTTATTCTACATCTGGGAGTATTGGTGTGTTTATTCTACATCTGGGAGTATTGGTGTGTTTATTCTACATCTGGGAGTACTGGTGTGTTTATTCTACATCTGGGAGTATTGGTGTGTTTATTCTGCATCTGGGAGTACTGGTGTGTTTATTCTACAATTGGGAGTATTGGTGTGTTTATTCTACATCTGGGAGTATTGGTGTGTTTATTCTACATCTGGGAGTATTGGTGTGTTTATTCTACATCTGGGAGTATTGGTGTGTTTATTCTACATCTGGGAGTATTGGTGTATTTATTCTACATCTGGGAGTACTGGTGTGTTTATTCTACATCTGGGAGTATTGGTGTGTTTATTCTACATCTGGGAGTATTGTGTTTATTCTACATCTGGGAGTACTGGTGTGTTTATTCTACATCTGGGAGTATTGGTGTGTTTATTCTGCATCTGGGAGTACTGGTGTGTTTATTCTACAATTGGGAGTATTGGTGTGTTTATTCTACATCTGGGAGTATTGTTGTGTTTATTCTACATCTGGGAGTACTGGTGTGTTTATTCTACATCTGGGAGTATTGGTGTGTTTATTCTGCATCTGGGAGTACTGGTGTGTTTATTCTACAATTGGGAGTATTGGTGTGTTTATTCTGCATCTGGGAGTACTGGTGTGTTTATTCTACAATTGGGAGTATTGGTGTGTTTATTCTACATCTGGGAGTATTGGTGTGTTTATTCTACATCTGGGAGTATTGGTGTATTTATTCTACATCTGGGAGTATTGGTGTGTTTATTCTACATCTGGGAGTATCGGTGTGTTTATTCTGCATCTGGGAGTATTGTTGTGCTTATTCTACAACAGTGTGTGGAAGAAAGTGGAATCAGAAGTAGGCAGTGGTACGGCCACATTTAAGTGAAATCAGCAAATAGTTAATTCAACATCACTGCTGGTAATAACCCACTGAGAAATTTGGATAAAAAAACTTTTTTTAATTGTGGTCCTTCTGCATCAGGGGTTACATTTTTGCAAATAGTGTAATCATAGTGTGGGCATAGGCTATCTTAATCTCAAAGCTGGCTTTGTTTGACCTAATTAGCCCTCTTAGTTGGCTGTTTAGTTTGATGAGAGAGTTTTTATCTTTATGTGAATTATACCTTGATTTTTATCATAATTTTTTTTTCCTTTTGTTGCATATCCTGTTTAATTTGGGATGCCACTAGGGTGGTTTGTATCTGGGGCTAATTCTGGGCTTACTTCTGGCATGGTATGGCAGCCTTTATGCAGCCATTGACATGGCTGTATAGATTTTCTGAAAGCAATTCAGTGTAGAGTGCAGTGTTCTCAGGGTTTGGAGGGGTACAAAATTTTGATAAACCATCACTTAGTAGAAGGTAGTTTGTCATGGAATAGTTCCTGTTACTGGTTTTACTGGGGTTATGGATTGATTTTTGAAGAAGACGGCTTTATGGTCAGATCTTACCAAGGAGTATGAAACATGGGGGGGGGCAGCGTTCTCCCATATTTGTGAGTATGAGGTATACTGGAGCCTCTAGTAGGCATATTCACTATTTGGTCAAGAGTGTTTGTATGTACAAGTTTCTGTGCCTGTAGTTTTGAGGCTGTGTAGGACTGCCAGACTACAGAGGGGTAATTAAAGTCTCCCATGTGTGGGGTGTTGGGCTGGATAGTAAGTGTCTTCAGTATGTCCAAGTCTGCATTGTGAGCTTTTTGGGATATGGAGGGTGACCTATATCTGGCTAGGATATGGTAAGGGATTTTGTCTATAGTAATCTGCAAATGGAGGAACTCCAGAGCATCCTACTGTTTGACCAAGTTAGAGGAATGCTTGTTACTGATATATACTGACTCCTCCATCTTTAGCTCTTGTCTGTGCAGCTACTGGCTTAAAAGTGCATATAGCATTGAAACCTTGCACTGTCGGGGTACTCTCTGTTGCTTTAAACCATGTCTCAGTAACTACATTGATGCCTATATTCGAGTGTAAAGATGTCTTGAAGGGAATATTTATTTATTTATTTTTTTTTTACATTACCGGGAAAGTCCGACTGGGACAATGTCCCATTTTCAGTGGAGGCTTGAAGAGAAAAGCTCCATTACATAGATAAAATTTCTTACAAATGACACAAATTACAGTGGTGAACAAGAACAGTGAGAGACGCTCCATTACATATGTGTGTATATATATATTTACTATAGTTTTTTTATTTAGGCTCCTGACATTGAGCAGTAACACTTTGAGGTTTAGTTTAGTTGATTTTGCTATGTTGGTTTTAGAAAGCCTAGAGGGGACATGTGCAGACCATCCTTAGCAAAGCAAAGTGGTCTGTTAAGCATGTCCACCCAAGTTGACAAAATTTGGGTCCACTTAACTTGACACCAGAAAGACAGCCAATTGTTAAAATCAATCATCTTTTGCTCATAATGTTGCATCATGCTAGGTGATGGTAACATGCTGCTCAGTGCACTGTGACATCATCCTCAGTGATACATTGCATCATCCTAGGTGATGGTAATATGCTGCTCAGTGCACTGTGACATCATCCTTAGTGATACATTGTATCATCCTATGTGATAGTAATATGTTGCCCAATTCTAGGGTCATACCAGCCTGAGATACATAGTCTGAGAGCTCCATAATGCTTGTCTTCATTTAGTCCATAGAGGTATGTCTCAGGTCATTTATACCTACATTATAATGTTACCCCCCACACCTGAAATTAAGCAAATTATCTTGTTTTATTAACTGCAAATTTGAATTATATTTTAGTATCAAAACATACTTCAGTCCCCCCACTACTGCCAATCCACAGAAGCCCTGAAGAAAGTTACAAACCTGACACTAACAGAGGGAGGGACATGCCTCCTGTGTTATAACTAGACACACCGCAAGTCAGTGTTAATGTCCCACACTGAAAAGAAAGGGAAATGCCTTTCTTATTTTGCAAATTAAATCTGTTGATCACTGTCTTTCAGGGTTCATACTCAGACAACCCATTGAAAAATTACCATTTCACATACCACTGGGTCACCTTGAGCACATTTTTACACATTTAAAAATTAAGCATGACCCGATACAACTAGCATACTGTATCTCATGTATAATGAATCTCACATGAATTCCCAGTCCAATGCTGTTCAGGGAGTATTTCATAGCAAAGGGTGTAATTTAACTATCATTTATCATTAAGGCCTCAATTTACAATGTGTTCTGTACAGGACATATATCATGAACTCTTTCATAGTCCTTGCACAAATCTTGTCTCAGAAGACAGTTTCACACAGTGAGAAAGTCCTAGTGACAGAGCTAGAAAGTGAATTTAGTACATGAAATGTGTCCCTGACATAATTATTTTGAATATTTGATCCTTAGGTATGGACATCTGATAAATATGTGCATTGGCATTTAAAGTTGCTGAATGTTTGCCAAAAATATTTTGCCAGTTTTCATCATTTTCAATTTGCCACCAATAGTTGACTTTCACTGTGCATGTCTCTTCCAAAAATATAATTCCTTTCAGCGACCATATAGGTCTCCATTTGGCATTTTTATTTGTCATAATTTAAGTTCTTAACATTGCTTTGCTAAGAATAGTTTCAACCCTGGCAAAATATGCACTTTTCTTAAAAATGCAGGGATTTTCAGTTTATAATATATAATAAGGGAGGTATGAGGAGACTTAACCTCCATTTTTGTTATTATATATTATTTCTATTTATTGATATTGGTTATGGCAAAGCAATGTAAAGTCCATTAGTTATGATGAATCAGCTGACGATCATTGCCTATGTATCTGATCACAAAACATGCCACTTAAACATCTTCTTCATTACAGACACTGGCATAAATCTAGAGGTAAGGCTGTAAAATAATCTCCTAAAAGCACTCAGAATTGCCAAATATATGAAATTGGATAAATCTGAATACGTACTCAGAACTGTCAGTTCCCACTACTCTAGCTACAATTCTTCAGAAACTTATCCATGGAGATTTATCTAAATATATCACTACCATTCTATATTCCATCTTGAAATAGGATAATCTATGAGATTATGAGGCAGAATATGCGCTCCCAAATTAACGATAATTGTCAAGGGTTTGAACCTACATTTCCTTTGGGAAATATTTGTTGCTAATTTTGCTAGGTTGTTCATCGCACTGCTCTCAGAATTCAGCATACCACTTATCAGACCACAACTGCCACCAGTATATGAATGGTGTGAAAATAATTACAAGCATCTGTTTGGAGACATGATTTGTGCACACTCAGCACAAAATCATTCTCTAGGAAACAATCACTCACTACAAAATGTCAAAGATATTTTGTGATGTAAATGACTTTTCTAGAAACTGGACAAGGAAACTGCAACGTGGATGCTTCTTCACACCTCCTCTCCAGTTCAGTCCTTATGATTTAGTACTGCTAAGTGTTTGTTCTTAGTTATCACACAGTAGATTAGACCTCAGAGATTTTAAATTCTGAGACCGCAGACATCCAAATATTCACACGGAACATATGCGTGACATGTTTTATATATATATATATATATATATATATATATATATATATATATATATATATATATATATAGGTCTACTTCATAATATTGAAATATCATTACGTTGAATTTCATAACATTGAGACCATAACACTGAAAGTTCAAAACACTAAAAACAAAAAACATTGAAAAGTCAGAACTTTGAAAATGTGCTTCATAACACTGAAAACTACAATGCACATGTAAATAAGATCCCCTCCACCTACACCACCACCTAACTAACAAACACACTTTCTACTACATTTCCGCAGGGGGGCAAGCCCCCCTGTGCCCCTCCAACACACACGTAAATGAAATATACCAACTGCAAGATCACACTACAGTGGAATAAAAGTTAATTTCTTTGCAGTGAGGTTAGAAAACTATCTTTTTTCCACTGTAGTGCAATCTTGGAGTTGGTTATATTTAATTTAGGGGGGGTGGGGGCAGAGCCCCCACATTGGGGGTGCAGGGGGTTTGCCCCCCTGTAGAAATGTAGCAGAAAGTGTGCTTGTTAGTTAGGTGGTGGTGTAGGGGATATTATTTACAAGTGCATTGTAGTTTTCAATGTTATGAAGCATACTTTCAATGTTCTGAGTTTTCAATGTTTTGGGTTTTCAGTGTTTTGGGATTTAAATGTTTTGGTCTCAATGTTATGAAATTCAACATTATAAAATTTCAATGTTATGAAGTAGACCCATATATATATATATATATATATATATATATATATATATATATATATATAAAATGGGTCTCTGTTGTAAGATTGAAATATTAAATGGCAGTACACCGAAGCACATAATACCAATACCTAATCGGCTTTGCAGTGGAAAGTCGATAATACAAACAACATTCTATGACCCTCACACTTCCTGCATATTATATATATTATCTCCATGATCACTCCACACATTGGGGAAAGGGCAAACATCCGATCTCAAGAAATACCAACTTTCTAATTCAAAGCTGTATCACCAAGAAGTGTTAACCATTCCACTGTACTCTTTCCTTATCAGACCTATCCCTGAATACAATGCACCTTTTGATAGGTTTAAATCCAAGCATGTCACTAAACTGAAAAGGTCCCAAAAATTTCCAACAAAGAAAATTAAAGGCCTTAAATCTTTTAGTTATTTCATTAGATTACAGCAACGTTCCTTACACGAATAGCTTATTGGCTGCTATGGTGCAATTTATGTCTTACTTTTTGACCCATAACAAACCCAGTCTTATTTGACCTCCTTTTTCTCTACAGAACAACTGGCTCTACAAACATTCACACTAGGGACATAAATCTGTACCAAGAAATACATTTGCTAGAGGGAGACATTCCTAAATGATTGTATTCCCAGTCTGTGGAATAAGTTACCACTAGAGGACAACATAAACGTGTGTAGTCAAAGGTAAATTTACTATTTCCATGTTTCTAAAAAAATAATAATCCACTATACCATTAGATATTTTTTTCTACTGAAATCACACAAATCTCCTACGGTCTTTTGTCACAAATCTTTTGAAATAAGGAGTAGTTATTGACCTTTCTCTCCTTTGATAAGCCTTATTTTTATACAAAATTGGCATTTTGTAACAATTTTTGAGATGCAGGTACACTGAAGTTTTAGCTCTGTCTCTGTGTTTGGTTAGTTGCCAATGACCCTCTTGAATCTGTCACAAGCCTTCTGCTTGACCAGAATTTGGAATTACTATCCTGCTTAGTTGGATGTCATTTTACTGTACTAAAACAAATGTGTTGTCACATCATTTTATGAGTGTAAGGAACCAAGTAACTGTACCCAACTTTTAGGCCAGACATTTTAAATAAAAAACAGTGACAACCTGCAGGCGTGCATCCTTTTTAAATTGCTTCTTTAAGGTCATCAAGTCTACTTACAGGCAGAGGTCTTCAACATTATAGACTGCATATGTGCACTAGCATCCTCTTTAGTGTCTTACTTTTTCTCCTCAGCATCATATAAGTCTCTACGTGTTTCTCCCCAGGGACTACCACTAGTTTGATATTAAAGAAATGATTCCTCAACAGCAACCTGTTGACATCCTGACGGAACTTCATCCAAGATGTATGAAATGTTTAACAGAACAAGTCGATAATGATTAGTGTGTAACTGAAAAACATCTAGGTCTTGTAAGTAGTGTAAAAATACATTTATTGCCTACACTTCTACTGGGCATTCTTTCTCAGATTGTGAATACCTTTTCTTAGTCTCTGTTAGCATGCATGAACAGAAGGCAATGGGTCTGATCTCACCTTCTTTTCTTTGCAGCAAAGTAACTCCAGCACTGTAGCTACTGACATCTGCACTAACAACATTTAGTTTGCTGACTTCATAGTATGCAAGTTCTGGTGTTCAGAGCAGTAGCTAGATTAATTTACGCTTCAGACTGGTGCCCCCTCAAATTACAGTTGGAAAAAAAAGGTCTTCCACCGTTCTCAACCATTTAAACATTGGCAAGTCTTTAAAGAGTTTAAATGAGTTATGAACTAACACTGGCATTACAACAGTGATTAATTGTGGTACTGAATGAAATGGTGGTAATCTTCAGCACTGATGATTGTGGCCTCTGGCAGCTTGCACCTGGGCAGCTGCTTCTTTTGCCCTACCATAGCTTCTGCTGATGTTGATACTAACAGAGGATTAATTTTCTTGAAAGCTTGTTCCTGGAGATCTCCAAATGTCTGCTCTGAATTGTTTTTCAACAATCAATAAGGGTGGTGAAGCACTAGTGACAATCTTGGCAAATATTTTCTTAACTAATTTACCATTCCAAGCATTTCATGAATCTCCGTTATTAAGCATGGACTTGACAGCTCTGTAATAGCCTTTATTTTACTTGCATCAGGCTTGATACAATCCTTGCCAAAGCAATGTTCAAAATACTGAATCTTAGTTTTTTCCTTTCTGACATTGCCTTTAGACTTTTGCCACACATTTCCTTGTCAGGACCATATCCTAGAATATTATTTATTACAACAACAGGAGCTGAGCTAATTCCAAAGGGAAGATGATTGGAACAGATCCTTCTCACTGGAATGCTGAAAACTATTAGATTCAGACAGCTAGAATGGTATCTGCCAAAACCCACTAGATGCAGCCAGTGTAGAAAACATAATTGCCCCAGCATCCAATGCAGAAAACAGATTTGCTCCAGCAAATAGGGTGGGTAGGGAGACATCATCCAGTCACTTTAAATCCACACAAATTGTGACTCTACCATTTTTCCTTAATCACAGGTACCATGGAGGCACACCAGTCTATAGGATCTGTGATCTCTATGACACCAGGAATTGCATTCATTGCAAAAACACCTTTACATTACGGATAATAAGAAGGTGTACCTGTTATAGTATTAAGAAGGCATATGGAACTGCATCAGGCTTTAAATCTATTTTAATGAGCTCACAACTGAGAAGTCCTACATCTCCAAACACACCCATGTCAGTTTCCTGTATTCTTGCAATGAGACACATTTTTCACACAACTGATAGGTTCATAACTGATTACCTAACATGCAGTCCAAGAAACCATTGAAGAGCCTAGCCCAATTCCCTCAGAACACTGTCTGGTTAAGTCATTTGCTCATAGTCATCCAATACACAATTGGAGTGAAAAGGAATCAAAACTACAACTATGGGAAGTAGCTAGTTACCAATTCATAGCCTTAACCCTCTGTGCCAACTGCAAGGCACATTGATATGCTCAGCAGCTTATTCACATAGACCCCCCCCAAAAGGACATGAACTCAAAATTCATACTTCTGACCTTTCTACTTACTTTGTGATGGAAACTTGCCTTTACACATAAGCTTAGCACTGGGATACAGACTTCTGATTTTAGCTTTAACCAATTGCAGATCATCTGCAATGCCTTAGCATGTACCATATGACATCAGTTTGTATTTTAAACTTTAGAACAGTTCCATTCACTGGAAGATATACATACCACATCTCATCCAGGACAGGTCTCTCTGCTTGCTGACAGATCCCACAAAAAAAAACCTCTGTTGGTATATTTCACCACCTTAATGATCTTTTATTTATATATAATTTTAGCTTTACAGACGACTATAAAATGTTCCAAGTTATTGCATTTCCAACACCTGCTATTATGGGCTTAAACGCATTAATTATCCCGGCGCACATAGTTACAGCTACTATATGCTTCTTTTCAGTCTTTTTCCCATCCACATGCTTACTCCCTTCTGAGCACCATTTTCCATTAACCATTGCTTAGAATATACTTTTCTTTTAATTTTGTCAAACTATTTATTAACCCTTATTTCAGTGTTTTGCATTTTAAATTGTTCAGACTAATTTGCATAGCCTTTTACAGTATCAGGCTTGGTCTGAATTTTGCGAGGCATCTCTATCTGTGATGCTAATTACAGTTTTAAATCCTATCCTCTCATTTTTCATATTTCCATAATCACAACTCATCAAATTCACGCAAACAGACTCCTGACAGATACTTCAAAAAAACCCTCCTACCTCTTTAACTTTTTAGCAAAAAAATATTCATCCATCTTGGATATTATTACATCATTACTGACAGTCTTCCTCTCAGTGAAAATAAAAGCATGGTATGTCGGTTCAACACCGCTCTCTATGACATATGATAGTTTACCTGCACCTTGGCATCCTCCTTATTCAGTCTAGCAATTGGCTGATAGCATGCAAAATGCTAGGAGACATAAAATGGCTCTTTAGGGTACCTTACATTAGCCAAACGTCATGTACTCTGTTTTATGTGTATATATATATATATATATATATATATATATATATATATATATATATTAAATGGGTATACCTAAAATAACCATGTTGCAAAACAATTGGAGCACTTTTCATTGTAAATAATTAATGGAACTGAAGTATGCAACATAACAACATGCATGCTCTCAGAAATTAAAATGAAGCATAAAATTCCAATATTTGTTTTATGGAACTTACTTCCCTGCAACCCCACACCTCCTGCTACTTATATATACCAATTCCAAGATAACACAATATTGTGGAAAGGGCTTATTTCCCATTCCTGCTATTATAGTAATCTCAGACCTGCAGCCAGCTGATCTGTTGACCAGACATAGTTAACAGAAAATCTTTTTTTCCTGTAATTATACACACACACACACACACACACACACACATATATATATATATATATATATATATATATATATATATATATATATATAAATATAGATATATAGATATAGATGCACACACATATATACAGATACACACACATACACACACACACACACACACACACACACACACAACACACACACACACACACACACACACACACACACACACACACACACACACATAGAGAGAGAAAAGCATGTGCTTGTTACAGAAGATTTGTCTGCATTTTTAAATGTGTTTTCAGAATGTATACAGTACTGAAATATTCTCACAGCAATTGGCTAAATCACAAAGTCTTAATTGCTTATTACTATATATAAAAAGTAAGTAGGCTGGAGGCCTAAATTTGGGAAGATAGTTTTTTAACTGAAGGGTCATCTAAAAGAAAGACCTGGAAACTTATAGTGAGAGATGACCTAGTCTGAATTAACCTGTAGATTATGCCTTGTGGAAGTTCCTGCTTTGAAACTAAAATTAGGGCCTGGGAGAGGCCTGCATCCTTGAATCTTCCCTGAGGCCTGAGAGAAGCCTGTACACTGAAACTTTCTTTTGATTATTAGGCAACCTACACTATGGAAAGGCTGCATGGCTGGATAATCTTGAAAAGGTACTGTTTATTTAATTTTTGAAACTACAAAGCCTAGTGCGGAAATATTTTAGTTTGTGGGATTTGAATACAATGGTGTTTTTACACATTTTTTGCCTCAGGTGTCTTCTTAAACTTACAGTATGTATAAAATGTTTCTGGGTATGTGCGTGCATGCTCATGCACTAGAGAGACTACCACTTGTTCTCTGTAACCTACTAACAATTGCCTAGAAATGAGTACAGAACCTCGCTCAGTGCATTATGCAGCACAAATGTAATGTATCATTCCCAAGGCAAGTGCCACTGTCACAGATTTCTACAGTTTGTTGAAATGAAAACTGCATTGTGAAGAACCTTACACTCTCTGAATGACAGCAGTGGTAGTACATTACCAGAACAGAGTCCGATACGGGATGAAAATTTCAGTTCTGTTTGCTAGCAATTCCAATAGAAGGAGATAATCTATGAATAACTTAATGTAAAACACAATCTGCTTGCCAGTTAAAATGTGATAGTCAAGTCACTTAATTCTCTTTCACTCTTTACCATACCTCAAATAGATATAAAATAAATAAATATATTCTGCTCCAGACAGATTCATACCTGGTCACAGTCAATTCTATATAGTACTGCAGTGGTGGTGCTGCGGTAGCATTGTCGCCTCACAGTAAGATGTTGTC
>NC_056742.1:415642457-415674957 GCF_019279795.1 Protopterus annectens
ATACCTCTAATCTATACAGCTTAAGCATTTATTCAAACAGAGCCGGAAATCATATGAAGAGAGACCAAGAGATCTTAATGTGGTTATCCTACAGTAAACACAGGAAGGGGCATGATAGAAGGATTCTTATAGATCAAAGGGCTCAACGGGCTCAACAAACTTAAAGACAGAGTCATCCTTCAGAAAAAAAAGGTGTAGTCAAGAACAAGGTGACTTCAGGGAAGGTAGACAGACAATGCAGCCTTTACAACTCTTTCAACTCTGGAATAGAAAGTATCAGTACTCTAGCCATGGGTATCTCGGTGTATAGGATAGTTACTGTTACTCCCGAACTGACAGTAAGAACAATTAGTTTGATGTGCAGTTGTAAAGACCCCTGCATGGTGGTGGTGGTGGTGTGAGGCCTTCATCACCACAGGAAGCAAATGCTAAAAGTTTTTTTTCAACACCACTCACATATTCAAGCACAGATCTGTTTTCACTAGCGAACAATTCAGACAGCTATACCTGAGCCAAGGAAATGTGAATAACTTAATTAAGCATTCTTTAACAAAAGTGAAGGAAGTAAAGAGGTTGAGAAAGCTTCCATGAAGAAGTGAGTACAGAGAAGTGGATGAATTCAAGACAGCAAGTGTTTATCATGAGACAATTTTCAAGAAGAATATGTGAAAATCAGAATGTCATTTAATGGGCCTATTTGATTTTACAGAAGTCAAGCTCACCAAAGTTCAAATTCCTGTTTATAATATCCTCTCATTGCAGCTCACTACAAAGGTAAAGAACGTGAACTACAGTATTCTAAAACATTTTTTCAGGGAGGCTACCCCCCATGCTCTCAGTCTGGGGATTCTGCCTCTGTACCTCCAGTCTCTAAATGTACTACTTCCAAGATCCAACCAGCATGAAAAAAACAGGAAATTGATTAAAATCCTTTTCTTGAAGCTGATGCAATCTCTAATTAAATATATGGTTAGGGTTAGTTTGACTAAAAGTTATAGTTAGGGATATGTTTGAATTATGATGATTGTGTGGAGGATATATGACATTAGTTCGGGTAAGGTGAGTGTTAACTCCCCACAGCATAGTTCAAAACTTACTTTGGGTAGCTGGAAAACCTAAGGTAAGTTAACCTTTTTTTTCTAACAGTTTCTGTTTCTTTTTACTCGACATAGTGAACTTGCAGTATTTAAACTAGTGAGCTATTGTGAACTTTGAAAAACATAATGGAGTTTAACACAGACTATTTGCAACAGAAAGCCCTAGTTAAAACCATTTATTTTATTTTAAAAAACAATGATTCAGAATCTCGACTCAGCCTCCTAAAATGCAGAAAACCTGAAAGCTGATGAAAGACAGACTCTGATAGGCCTTAGCAAAATGTAAGGCCTCCTGCTTTCAAATAAACCATTTGCAAGGTTTGTTATGCTCCATATTTCATCCCAAGTCTTGGAGAGATGCGTAATGTTACTTTCCAGTTAAATAGCTAGCCACTGCATGTGATTTAAAAGATGAAGGCATGCGTATAAATCAGGAAGTCTTTATTGTTTGGCTTGCATTCCGCATTCCACATTGCCAGCTTAGAGCCATAGCTGTCAGAATACAGTCTGGTGTTGCTCAGGAACATACTGAAGAAACAGTACTACAGTAAGCAAAAGACAGTACTAGTAGTTGATCTCCTTTTCACATACAGCAGCTCATGACACTGTACAGATCCCCATATAGGCCACTAAACAATTAGAAGAATTAAACTAAATTATAAAAAAGCTGCCGTTGAACAGTGCTTTATCAGGCCTTGAACTGCTGCACACCATTCAACCCATGTGTTTTCCACTCAACTAATCACTTCCAAGCACCACTTAGTGGCAAGCTGTGTCAGATAAACTTGAAAGACTCCATTTAAAAAAATACCTATGTTTTCCAGATTCATTGTTGTCAGACTGGACAACACACTACAAATCATTCACGGCAGCTGTCAAGTGTCAGAAAAAGGCGGCGCCTGATGAATAAACGCAATTTTTAAGTGCTCAAAACAGTAGCTGTGACAAGGCCTGTAAATGAAGTTATTTATAAAGATTACTATTATTTTTCCATACTACAATTATTTTTTTCTCTAAATTAGACATTTCTTAGAGTGTTTCTCCCTAGACCTTCAAAAACTTGACTGCCCTTTAAAAGACTAGTGAGGATACGATTACTATGCTTACTCTCTTTTTAGCTAGGCCAGTCTGCAAACCCTTGCAGGCTATCATGTTCTTGCTTCTGTTTTCAAATACTCTGTTGGTAATAAGTATATATATATATATATATATATATATATATATATATATATATAAAACTAGATATAGATCGATATAGCTATAAATATATTATGAGTGGCAAATTAAGCAGTTGACACAATTCTTTTTTTATAAAAATATGGAACTTGAAATAAGAACGACTACTCCAACATACACAGTGTCAATGGTCTAACAGAAAAAAAAATGTTTAAACAGCACCTTTAAAAACTCAGGTAGTGAACAGAAGTAATGTCCAATGTTGTCTCTGGTCCACAACCAGTCAGTGAAGTAGCATGTCTTCATTGATCTAAGCTCCTTGGAGAAAATGTCCCTTCTCCAATTCCAATGCTCTGGGTGTCTGATTTCAAATTCACACTCCAAATATTTCTGGATATCTGTGGGGTGCACTCTCTGATTAGTTTCATCCACACCTCACTTTATATACAAACTTTGCTTAACTTTCCCGAATTCTTACAATTCCTCTTAAAGGGGTAGCTACCCCATATACACGTGTTATTATACCCAAACCTTTAACACAATGCCTTGATGACCCTTCACACACTTTACTCATGAGAACAACCACAATGTTATATTTTATCCCCAAGCTTGAAACTACTGGCTATGGTGGTTGCCACCATGGTGATGCTGAACTTTGAACTGGAAGGGTTGAAAGGATAGTGCCCATCTGCTGAGCTTAATAATTTCCTCCTTTTGTTGCTAAAACCACTGGAAGGAGGAATGTTGAATGACAAGCATGAACTTCCATCCTAGCAAATAATATTTCAGTTACTCCACTGCCCACTTTATCGCTAACTCTTATATTTAGTGGCCAAACAGTTGGCCTCTGTTTGTGTCAATTTCCTACTTAGATAGCAAACGATATCACTAATCTTAATTAACACCTTGACAACCTTATTGGTCTCACTTACTTGTCATAAAAGACCTCAGTGAAGCAGGTAACAACCATACCAATACCCTACTGCACCTGGAAAATAAATTTCCCTTAGTATAAGGATTACTTCTACCTCATATACATGACTGGGTATCCAATGAACTCAAACACCTCCTCAGATTATGTGATGAAGCATGGCACCATTGGAAATCAAACCCCTCCACAGATTCCTGTGCTAAATAAACCTCCCTAAGCAGCAATCCATCTGCAGGCACAAAACAACCACTACTAAGACAAACAAATTTCACTGTTAGCCAAACCTAAAAGATTCTGCAGAGAAATCATCCTGTTGACTGGTCAAAAAACTCAACATAAGTCATTCCTCTAAACCCCTCTAACACCACCATGAACAAACTCTCATGCGCTGACTTCCTCAATGAGTTCAGCAACCTGCTATACCTCACCAAAATCAGCAACAAAAACCTACCACCCCCAGAGCCACCCTCTCCCAGCTTTACATTCCCCTTCCACTTCAAAAAGATTAGAACCAAAGAGATAGAAACAGGAATGGACCAAATACAGACAGATACTCCCCAGGTTCAGATAACCCTAGCTCCTTGGTGCTTCATCTACCACCCTCTCACACACATATACAACCTCTGCTTAACTAATAAAATTATTCCTTAGATATGAAAAATAGCAATAGTCACTCCTATATCAAAACAACCCAAGACACTACTACTTTGCAATACCATTCTCTCTCAATAATTTGTAATTTAAGTAAAATACTAGAAAAAATTACCTATAACCAAATTACTGCTTATTTAAATCAATACCATCTTCAATCCAGGAAGAAACATAGATTTTGGTCTGGACACAGCACAATGACAGCTGTCTACTCACTCAGAGGTGACAACCTATCCAATATGGACAAAGGCTACCTGACAGGAGCTGTCTTTATTGACCTCACAAAAGCCTTTGACCTCATTAATCATAACTTTTTATTTGACAAATTAACTGAAGCAGGCATTAGTGATAATGCAAAACTCTGCTTTGTAGAGTTCCTCACCACAAGATCCTTCAAGGTGAACGGGGGTACCACCACCTCTTTGACATCTCATCTTATGAAAGGTGTTCCACAGGGTTCCACTTTAGCCCCTTTGCTATTTTCCATATTTATCAGTAAACTCCCATCTAATCACCCACAGATGCCTGTAATTCTTTTTGCAGATGACATGGTCATCTACAGGTCAAACAAATCCCACTCTATTACCCAAACCCTCAATCAATGGTTAATAGGCCAGAAGCATATACTTACTCCTTCTTAAAAAAAAGCAATGCTATTTGGAACAAATACCCAAAGTACCCAGCTTTCTTAATATTAAAGATGTTACTAGTACCACCATAGAAACTACCACATCCTTCAAATACCTTGGCATTTGGCTAGACCAATCTCTTAACTTTCAACTAACTATTCAAAACACATGCAAAAAGATCAACACACTAATGTTTTGGACAAAGAAGCTATCACCTCTTCTACCCATAATTGCTGTAGCCTCAAAGAAAAACGGCACAACCTTGCAAACCATCTCCAATAAAATCTGCTGGTTCATTACTAACTCCCCATAAATTAATACCACTGCCTAACTCTCACCAAAGCTAAATGGCTCCCAGTACATTTGACAGCTACCCTCTTACTAAGAACACTAATTCACAAAGCCCCTTCTCCTAAGACATCTCCCTCTCTCACTCAAACTTTTCACCAAATCTCCCTCTTATAATCTCAGGGGTATCTCTCAATCTCAACCCAGCCTTATAAACTGACCATGTATTCCCCAAGCTAGCACATAAATGATGGGACTCCATTCCATTCTCAATCAGAGATGTCCAAATGTATTTGAACTTCAGACAACATCTTAAGGAACTCCTCTTCACCCAAGCAAAGTGCATCTGCACTCACACAGACCATGTTACGTGAACCCTGCAGCTCTCTCACATCCCTTTATCCCTATTTCACCCTTCCTTATCTCATCTTGTGATCCCCTCATTAGCTGTCTCTCTTTCATCCTACCTCCCTCTTCACTTTGCATCTCTCACAGTTCTTTCCTTTCTACATCTTTTCCCTCTGCATGCCTCTCTCTCTCCATTCTGTCTTCCCCCCATGGAATCATTTACTGCAACTATTCTCACTTGCATCTGCTAATGTCTTCATACCTCCCTATATATTGATATGCTGCTATTCTGATACCATAAACCATCTCGGTCATTATGGCTACATTGTATACAAAAAGCTCTAAGCATAATTCCATTTTCCATCCATGTTTTGACTTTGTAAACTGCTTCTTGAACTAAATGCTGTAGCATATTTTTGCATCTGTAAATATGTATATGTTTTATAGTATATCTGTAAATATGTTTTGTTCATGTCTTATGTGATCCTATATACCAGGACTCTGCCTGCAAATGGTCTTTTGAGATCAGTGCACTACTCTTGTAAACAAATATAAATAAAG
The DNA here is from genome assembly GCF_019279795.1 of Protopterus annectens. Taxonomy (NCBI): domain Eukaryota; kingdom Metazoa; phylum Chordata; order Ceratodontiformes; family Protopteridae; genus Protopterus; species Protopterus annectens. The sequence continues at coordinate 415,648,139 of NC_056742.1, forward strand.
TGGGTGCTCCTCATTACCTAGGCTTTAAGATACCATGGCACCCAGGCCTATAGTGGATATATTAATGTGAACTATAAAATGCTTAGAAAAGTTAGGTGGTACCAGCATGGGTAATACACAGAGTATATTTTTAGCCACTGGAAGGTGGCTTTTGATCCTTGTGGGTATTTGAACCATGGTTAGGTCAATGTAAGGGCAAGCAGTGGCGACAAAATGTGGCAAAAATTTTCTATAATAACCAGACAAGCCTTAAAAGGCTCCATCTGCAAAATGATCAACACACTAATGTTTTGGGCAAACAAGCTTTCACCTCTTCTACCAAGTCTTAGTCTGAGATAATAACCAATCCCTCATTGCCTCTATTTTTTTCTTTTTGGATTTTATAATTCCTCTTCCTGTGACATAATCTAGGTAATTCACTTCACGCATTCTGAATTTATTGTTAATGGCATCCACTGTAATCCCTACCTGTGAGGTATTCAGGGCCATCTTTACTTTCAATAGATGTGAGTCTTAATCTACCAAAAGAATGATCACATTATCTAAAAGTGCAGCAGCGTGGAGGGTAGGCCTTAAGGACCTTGTTCATCAGCCATTGAAGGGTGTCTGGGGCCTCATGAAGGCCATACAGGAGGACTGTATATTGGAAAACGCCCTCAGGGGTTAAGAAGGCAGTTTTCTCTTTAGCTTTTCCATCAGGTAGATCTCTCAGAAATCTTTTTTATATCCAGTGTGGTTAAAATCCTAACCTTTCCAAGCTGTTTTATTTATTAAGCTATCAAACTTGGAGATAATTTTATGTTTACCAAAGTCATCACCCAGCATGATGGTTCTGTCTGGTATAGGAACCACAACTATAGGTTCATTTCATTCACTGCTGTGCACCTCAATAACCTCTAGATGGAGGACTTTCTTTATTTCCTGTTTGACTACCTTCCTCTATGATTCCAGGGTCCTATTAGGTGTAAGGTTAATGTTTTCCCAGGATTAGTTTCTAAGCAATGCTTGATTATGGTAGTCTTAGCAGGCAGTCTTGGGAAACTTTCTTTGTTCCTTACCAGGTGCTCCTTTACCTCCTGTTTCTGGGTTCACCTAGATGTGTGGTATAGATATTGGTCTTCTCTCCCCTTTAGTGGACTGCAGGAGCTAAGCACAATACAGCTGCCTGTACTCTTTTCAAGGCTTTAACACATTCACGTGATATATATTTTTTCATGGCATCTCTTTACTATCTGCATTATTTAGTAATTCACATCAGTAAGTTTCTTTGTGACCTCAAGGTATCCCTGCCACATGGCTAAAAACTTGTTTCTGCAGAAGGAACAAAGAGGAATACTTGGTTCCTGGCATGGAACTCTCTGCTTCTACTATGTCTGTTATAAATTCCTTGTTGTGTGACTTATTTCCTTTCCCTATGCTCTCTAACTATGAGTATTACTAATTTAATACATCTTGGAGTTTAGTATAATGCTCCAATCTACTCTTAATGGGGTGTTTTCACCTTTCCTTGTCTCTTTGATGATATCCAAAATCCCCATGGGGTGTTTGCCACACAGATGTTCAAAACAGCTAAACTCCATTGACACCTGTGGTACATTTTCCATGGCAAACAGGAGGTAAGGTAGAAGTTACTCCCATTTCTTCCCTTCCTCCTCACAAGCCTTCCTCAATGTGAACTTTTAAATCCTATGGAAAAGCACCTCTAATCTGTCATTCTGGGGATGATATACTTAAGTTTAAAGTTGTTTTCCTTTAAAGCATTGACATAAATGATGTATTACTTAGACATAAATGGAGTCCCTTGGTTGGTAGCTATTTCCTTTGGTATTTTCACTGTGCAAAACAGCAAATCAAGCTCTTTTGCTACAATTCTGGCCTTTCAAAGCATGATTGCTTTGGGATATTTAGTTGTATGGTATAAGGTTACCAGTACGCACTAATGGTATTAATTTGTTGTCAGATGATATCTGTGACAATCTGCTCTATAAGTACCTCTAGCAGCTGGGGGATAAGATGATTTTGTAAAGCTGGGGTTTGTAGCTGTTTTCTTACTCTTACGGCATCTCAGTTTATTTTATTATCTCTGGCCAAAACCTAGTCCTTGGTTTTGTAAATATCTTGATGTGTGAGCCCCCAATACATGACTGTATGCTAGATGAAGGGTTTGGTCCCAGCAGTTGACATATTTATTATTCATTTTCCTTGGTTACTCTGTATAATAAGTCGTTCTACAATAAATGGTAGTGAAAGGAAGTAGAGACACGTGTTGTAGGTTTCTGACCAACCACTCTAGTTATGTTCTCTCTGTCTCTATTCAAAGTGTCATCCTGTCACTAAGCCTTTTAAAGGTTCAGCCAGCGCACCTGAATGTCAGATGGGGTAGCAGCATCTTTAGAAATCTCTTGCGAGGTAGACGTTTCTCCATCTTCTCCTACTAGCCCATGAACAGGGATTAAAGTATCTTACTGTACCTCTGTGAAAGGTAGCTTTTCCCAGTATTTAGTATAACAGTCAGTTACCTACTTCTCTTTAGAAATCTCAAAAGATCTCCTGTGTGTAACCTAGTATTCGGTACCCCTTTCTTATCTTTAGGCTTAGCCTGTCTCGGTTCTGCACAATGTGCAGTCCTTGCTTTCTCCTTTTTCCAGAAGAATCTCTATCAGTTATCTTGACAGCAGTTCTCTCAGAACTCAAAGGGTACTTAGTGAATGTGTCCTTTTCTAAAGTTTAACCTTGTTCTTTCCACCTGAACCTCTGTGCTCCCAATCTTTGTTCCTCACTGACAGCACGCTCCTTAGTTTCAGCAAGGCTTATACAGTTTTCCTCCCCTTGTATACTCACCCATATAGTAGTTCCCCTAGGATTCTTTTATACTGTACCTGGACCCTTACTGGACCCTTACTGAATCTTAATGTTCACAACTGCGCATAATTCTTTCCCCTTGGATTTAGGAAATGACAGAGGCATTGTGCTAAGCTGTTCATCCTGAGGGACCACCCACCCCTTTAACTCAAGGTTCTGGTTTATTAACTCATTACTTCTTAGTGACGCCTCCAGGTGTTTCTGCAGTTACATTCTACTTACTCCTCTAGGCAACAAATATTGTTGGTTCTTATTTATATTAATAATTCCAAAACCATGATAAATACAAAGCATTAAAATATTTCAACTTAAAGCTTACACAATGGCAAACACAACTGCATTGATATTTGACCTCTGTCTAGTGCAGATAAAGAGATATTAAGTGTGCATATAATATTTATTTATATTCTCATAAATTCCAGGTGTCTCTAAAGTGGATGCAGAGATATTGTATGCTGTTTACAAAATATTACAAACTTAATAGTTCTGTGTCCAATTTAAAACCTAGAATCTAAAGAATACTGCCACTATAAAAAATTATTTGTATTGAACATTTTGATATTTACTTTTCTTTTGTAACCCCTATGGATCCAGAAAACATGAGCATATGTCTGAAATGTGAGGATATGAACTGATTTTTATCAAAAAGCTTGGACTCCACCCATTGGAAGTTACTGAGCAAATGTCCAGAGCTTCAATGGAGCGAATTAATTAAAATAGCTATCCCTCTATACTGTTTCTCAGCACTTTAAAATGGGAGGGATCCTTCCCAGTTCATGTCATGAGTTAGGTATAGTACCACTGCTGCAGGGCATTGCACCTTCCCAAACTCCGTTTGAATTTCTGCTTGGGCAATGGGATATTACTTTTTGTCCTTATGTGTGCACACTACCTCTGCAGCCTTTTTGCTCTAGTTCTCAGCCAACAAATACTGTTCTTTTATAAGAGTAACCATGCTAGCAGAGCCCATCAGTCCTTGAAGGTTCTTCCATCCTCTAACACAGCTCATTTAATTAATTTGGCAGGTGGATAGTAACAAAATGCAGTTTCACACATTCTTGCATCACACAGCATACTTTATGCATCATTCAAAGGTTCTGCAGCATATTTAACATTCTCATGAGGAATAGCATTGCCAGTATAGAATTTAGAAATGGAGCACCTTTTCCCATAGTTAAGGTATAGCATCTGTGAGGTCACCCTTTTTGTTTTAACAACTGATGACTTCTCTATCACTCTCAGACACTCTGTATTCTATAAATGTTCTTACACAAGATTCTTACTACATACTAACATTTTAGAGTCATTCCGGTCTGACTGATAGTCATACTTTGTAACTGTAGTTAGCAATGCCCATTTAAATTTGTCACTTACCAATATCTTAGTTATTGTTTCCTTAATTTTGTAACCCTCTGCACCTAACCATAAGTATACTATATGTTTCAACTTCCATTAAATGTGCAGAGAGTATATGAACCCTATCGACTCAGTCCTATCCTTCCTGACTGTCAGTTGGCTACAGTGTTATAATACAAACCTCTGTGTCATCCTCCTTTGGTTAGAAGATTCAAAGGAGGCATGATTCATGGTGCTACAATGGCCTTGGTAATGGCTATCAGTCTGTCCAACAGCAGTCATGATTATCTGTAGGATTTTTTGTGCAGAAGCCATCTTGTCAGCAATGCAGGATCAGGTAGGTTTCTTTCACAGACTTGAGCCAGTAGGCATGCTCCTTCAGGGACATAAGACAAGAACTAGTGGTAGTAAACCTCATCAACAGCACTGGGACTAGAAGCAGGTTCTCTCACTCTCTGTCTCTCACTGTATTACAAATTCTTTGACAGCAAGTGGAAATAGGTGAATTAAGTTTACACTGACTGCAGTTTGCTTCAAGACAGTACTTAACGCCGAAAGAAATGTTACTTCAGCATCACAGACCACAATTTAACAAAAACGAAGTATTTCTACTGAAGAACCTCATTTACTTGCCAGCAAAAGGATGAGTTAGAAGTTCAGGGGAAAATATTTAAGCTGAAGTTTTATACCTGCTGTTTCCATCAGTGTGGTAAATTAAGCAGCTGATACAGAACTCCTTTTTTTAAAAAACAGGTTTTATTGTATGGGACTTAAAAACTTTATAAAAGTAATCAGTGGCTGCTGTCCAGCAGAAAAATTGTTTCAACAGTACCTTTAACAACTCAGGTATTGTATAAAAGAAAAGTCCCACAAAGATATTAGTTGTAGTCCACCTTTAGTTGTAAAGCACTAGATCTTCCACTGGTCTAAACTCCTTACAAACAAGCCTCTCTTTTCTCTTCACACTCCAAACTCCTCTAGATCTCCTTGGCTGCACACTGCCTTATTTGGATAATCCAAACCCCATTTTCTATATACACTTTGCTTAATTGTCAGGAATACGTAGCATTTTCCTTAAAGGGGTAGTTACCCCTTAATGCATAAGTGATGTACACACACACACACACACACACACACACACACACACACACACACACACACACACACACACATAATGCATTATAACATATTTTATCATTAATGAAATGCCTTATAACAGACTTTCACATTAATTAATTAATTTATTCATTTATTTAATTTTACATTTGTTGACCGGGTTTGTCCGACTGAGCTGAAGAGCACTTTTTCAGTGGAGGCCTGGGTAGAAAAGCTCCAACATATTATACAATTTTCATTATAAATTAGCATTAAACAGCAATGTTACAGGATTATTACAAGTCATTAAGTAGCAATACAAGTTTATACAGTGTCAATAATCAGGGGTATAAGAAAGCTCTTTCAATAATAGTAAAATGCATTAGGACAGACTTTCACATATTAAAACAGCCATTCACAGACTTTACTGGTGGCTATTTATATATTGGGGAATATTAAAAGAAACACAGGCACCAGGCTTAGAGAAACAGTATAGTATACTATTTTCCTACAATACACTATGGTGTATTACTAAGACAAGCACTGTAGTTTGTTGTAGAAAAATATAAATACAGCCTCTTTCCAAAACAAAACCATTATGGCTAACAAAAGTTCACAGCAAGTACTTTCAATATAGTCCCATAGAGCTGTGATACAGACTTTTTAATTAGGTCTCGCTCTCGCTCCCTCTCTCTCTCTCTCTCTCTCTCTCTCTCTCCATCTCTCTCTATCTCTTCTTGAAGCTTTCAGTATCTCTCAATCTCTCTCTTTTTTGGATTCTTATAACAGGAACAATCTCCAGCTTATTCTTGGTGTTTTCTTCCAGGACTTCATTCACTGTGCTGTCCATATGCCAGAGTCACTACTCTGGACATCAAATTCCTCTCACAGATGGGCAAACAGAACTCTCCATTGCCTAACTTTAGCCCTTCTTTTATGCAGCATTATTTATTTCTTTAAACAAACCTGCTCCAGTTATTACAACAAAGTTTCTTGCTGATCGTAAAGCAATATTTCCATTTTAAAGTGATAGCAAAAATCTCTGGCTAAAACCAACAGTTTCTTTCTGTTCTTAAAGAAACACTTCTTATGTACAATAGTGGCCCAATTTATACACTCTGCACACAAAACACAGCATTATTTACAGTACTTACATTCATTCAGAAATGTTGTTTGGTGAGATCTACCACACTGAGCTACAATTGACCCCTCTCCAGGTTTAGACCATTGGTTTTGTATTCGTAAAATGACCCTCAGGCCTCTGACATGATATCCATATTGTGGTGGATTAAGCTCAACAAATGACATACCTTAATTAACTGTAGCACATTTAATGCAGTTCTTGCCTTCTTTAATCTGTTTCCTCAACCTTAGGACTTGGGCAACAGTCTTAGCAAGAAATGATGTTCAGTATCAGAAAATCAGTACAAACCCTAATTGTTTTATTCGGATAGAAAACGTACAGTTGTGTAAGTTGAACTTACCATGACAGTAGATGCTCAAATGATCACTGCTGTAGTAGCTTTAGCATTGGCTATATGGGTTATATCCTGCTAAGGATATAACAATGGACCATCTTCCAAAGCTTCAAGGCACTTTCCACGTGCCCAAACTGTCAAGCAACTCAAGCTGACTAAAAGTCAGCTTTGGGTGCAATTCCCTTCAGAATTTTCCTGTCAGCAGAGAGAAAAGGAGGCTGAGCCCTGAAAGGACAGTGTTAGGAACAATAAAAATTAAATATCCACAACCATGGCATAAAATATACAACAAAAAACAACAGGATGGCGGAAAGGAGGGTCTACTGCAGCGTGATCATCTGAACATCTACTGTTACGGTAAGTCCAACTTACATAACTATACTATGTTCATCATATTGATCACTGCTGTGGTAGCTTTAGCTATATGAATAGATTACCTTAGCTAACTACATTTGGGAGTCTGAAGGAGAAGAATCCAGTAGCCCTGGAGAATGGACCTAGCAAAGCTTCATCTGGACCTAGAGAAGGAATCAAGCTTATAGTGCTTTGTAAAAGTATGTGCAGAGGACCAAGTAACATCTTCTAAAATATAACCTTTTCCAAAAAGCAATAGATGATGTCAAGGCCCTGGTAGACTGGGCCTTGAACCTGGCTGCAATAGTTTTGTTATAATGAGTATAACAAAAGATACTATCCTTAGGCAACTATTTGGAAATATCTGTTTTGACACAGATTAACTCTTCTTCTTACCTTCACAAGAACGGAACAATTGATCCAAAGATCTGAAAGATTTAGTTCTGCAAAAATACTACCTAAATTGTCTGTGGGCATCCAAGTTATGGAGCTTCCTTTCGCCCTCATTTTTAGGCTCAGAAAAGTAAATGGAGAGATGGATAGTTTGGCTTATAGTAAACCCAGATACTTCTTTAGGCATAAAGAAGGATTAGTTCTCAAAGAAATCCTGTCTATGGAAAATGAGATAGGGTTGATTCACCTTGAGATCTTGCAACTCATTTACCCTTGTTTCCCATGTTAAGAACCTCGAGTCAGCTAGATTAGCTGATTCAAATGGGGCAAGTGTTAGCTTCTTTAATGCAAAATTAAGATCCCAAGAAGAGGTTTCCTTACAGGTCTGTTATGCAAAACCCCTTTCAAAAATATTTTGATATGAGACTGCATTGAAAGAGGAGGAGTCATGGGCAGATGTGCTGAAATGGCTGATAAATGAACCTTGATAGAGGAATAAGAAAGGCCATAGGATAGTAACTTGCACAAATATTGTAAAATGAGAGAACAACTAGCCCTGAACAGGTGCTGGTTATGTTGTTGGCACCACCTAGAAAACCTTTTCCATTTGCTAATATACGATTTTTCTAGCAACAGGCTTTCTTGCCTCCATTACTACCTGCTGCATGCCCTGAGTAAACAGATGACTAAAAGGAATTAAGACCCTCTCATCCAGAAACACAACAGAAGATGATTTATGTTGGGGTGTATCAAACACTCCTGTTATTGTGTGAGTAGATCCATGCTCTAAGGAAATTTGCAGTAATTGCCCCTGGCCATATCCAAAAGAAGGGAGAATCATGGCTGCCTAAGCCATACTGAAGTCACCACAATGCTCTTGGGAGATTTCTTTTGAATCTTCAGATGTATCCTAGATATTACTGGAAAGAGTGGAAAAGCATATAGGAACAGTCCTGTCCAAAGAAAAGAAAAGGTATCTGCCTTCCAGGCCTTCTTGCATAGAGTCCTGGAACAAAATCTTGCCAGTTTATTGTTCAGTGAGGAGGCAAAGAGGTCTGCTTGAGGAACCCCCCACAGATGGATCAAATCTTGGAAGACCTCTCATCTAGTTTCCATATGTGAGGGTCTGCCTTGGACCTGCTCAGCTTGTTTGCCACACAGTTTTGCTCTTACAGACTGTAGTATGCATGTAGAGTGACACTCAACAGTGAAGCTATATGCCAATCTAACATGGCTAGTCTGTGAAGGAGGTACGACCTGGTTCCCCATTGCTTGTTGATATACCATATAACTGTGGTATTATCTGTAACCACTTGAAGAGGTTCTGGGACCAAAGATGTTTCAGAGAGTTGAGTGCCTTGATCAGGACAAACATCTCCTTGATATTTATGTGCATGCATCTGGCCTTGGTGTCCCACCCCCCCCCTGCACTTTTATCCCTCCTGACACTACTCCCCAAGCAAAGTCCGAAGTGTCTGTGGTGACTGGCTGCTTTAGAGAAGGAAAGGAGAAGGGAGACCTAGATTTTAGGAAATCTGTTGTCTCCACCAAAGGATTTCTCTTCAAACAAACCTCAGCACTGGGATTTGAAAATATAAAGGGTGTTGATGCCGAGACCAAAAAGATTTCAGATACCACTGTTATCTTTCTCATATGCAATCTTGCCAGGGGTATCATGAGAAGCACAAGTGCCATGAAACCCAAGATCCTGAGATATTCCCTCGCACTGACCAAAGTCTGAGTGGAAAACCTTGAAATAGATCTAAATAAAGATCTAGCTCTTCCTGTGGAGGAAAAGTTCTTTGAACTGAGGTGTCTAATTAATATCCCAAAAACACAATCCTGTGTGAGGGAGTCAAGAACAACTTTCAAACATTCTCTTGGAACTCCAGCTTGAGCAAGAGAGCTCTCACCTAAGAAATAAATTCTTGACACTTTGAAAGAAACTGCAAAAATAAGCAAGTTGGCTAAATATGGAAAATGTAGATACCCTGTAGCCTGCAGTGAGCTATAACTGCAGCTAAACACTTTGTGAACACTCTTGGGCAGCACATAGTCCAAAGGGTATGGCAGAGAACTGATGTTGTGATCCAGACACACAAAACATTAAGAAATCATTACAGGCTAAGACTTTAGTTTGAAGGAGTTAGAGTGATTGCCTTCTGTGACTGTATATCATAGCATTTTCATCTACAAGGTTAGAAACTGAAGCTTATATCACTTAAGTCTTCCCACGGCCTAATTAGAAAGTATCAGCACTGTCACAATAGTGACTATAATACTGTGAATAGCAACTGAATGTAGTAGTAAATGTACAATTGGGAAATACTACCGCTGCAAGTATTGTCTAGGAAATAATCACTGGCTACTAGTACTATGTACAAATGCTGTTCTCAACACTTGTATTTACAATATATGCTGCAGCTACCTATGTGAAGGGCATAACCAGGGCTTAATTATTGTATATTGCTCCATGGTGTATGCTACTGTACTCATTTCAAAGCTTAATACTACTACCAAGACAATCTAGTGCATAGTGTATAGTGGTCAGCTATCTCACTGAAAGGTGTAGTTAAAGTCTAGCAAAAGCGGTGACTATATTGTGGGTTTATTACATACTAATTTGACTAAAAGTACTAATTAGTCTTTACAGCTGCATTCAACTCTAAGTATAATTCTGGACCTAATTATCATATGGGATATTGTTAACTGACTTAGTCAATGTGTAGGACATTTTATTGTTGAAGTATTAGCAAAGGTAAATTGCTATGTGATATACTCTGTCTTAACTACTGCACATTTTATTGTATTCTCTGCTGATTCTTGTGAGAATATTAACCTGCTGCCTATATCTCCTGTACTTACCACTCTCTTTACCTTCTCCCCCCCAACCCACATATACTGTATCTCCGGAAATATGAAGTTAACCCATATCTTTCCTTTACAGGTCATTACCCAGCCATGACACTTGGGGTCCTTGGAAAACAGCCTGGAAATACCCAGCTCGGCAGCCCACTTCATGGTTCCCCACGAGCTCACTCGTTAACAGCAGGCATCTACCACAAAGGATAACCATACTTCTCACTGACTCTAACTATACCTTGAGACTGCAAATAAATCTTGTATTTCTTACCTGCCATTAGCTCTGTAGTTGGTAATCAACCAGAACCTGCCTTACATCTCTTTTTCTCATAATAATCTTACTGGCTTTTCTATTAAAACTCTTTCTCTACTTATAAACCAACACACCTCATGCAACCAGACCTGATAATCAAAAGAAGAGTCCAAAGTAAAATTCTGCCGTTTATTCACAGCCACAAAATAAGTTCATAGGTTGGTACTAGGCTATTGGCCCTAGGGCCTATACAAGCCTAGCCATAACAATTCCGTGGATATTTCTTCTCACAATACTTGCTTCCCTGAACCCCTGTCTAGCAGGGCGAATGACATGATCCCCAGGGTGAATTTCCAATCTCCCATCCAATCGTCAAGGTTCCTTTTGAAGAGGGCCAAGGAGGTGCTCTGCTTGACATGTATGGGCAGTCTACTCCAGAGTATGGGGAGTCTCTGGGTCAGGAACCTATCCTTTCAGCATGTTTTATTCATTGTGATGACAAGGTTTAGATCCCTGGAGCGTGTGGCTCTGAGAGATTGGGATTTCATTAAGTGGAGCATGTCCAACAGCTCAGGGTTTGACATAGCCTTGTATGTTAAGCAGAGATCACCTCTGAGTAGACGATATGCCACAGAGTATAGCTGGAGTTTTTTTAGATGGTCAGCATGGGGCATCTGCTTTATGTCTGTGATTCTTTTAGTGAGGTATTTCTGCTGTCTTTCCAGCTGTTGCAGATGTCTTGTGAGGTACATACCAAACGGGGCATTGTACTCTATAATGGGTCTAAAGAGGGATGAGTACAGTGGGACAATGACCTGCTTTTTTCTGGATGAAAAGCTCTTAGTGATGAGGTGTGTCACATAGAAGGATTTCCTGACTGTTGTGGTGATGTGGTTATCAAAAGTGAGACCACTGTCCACCTGTGTCCCTACGTCTCTCATCACACGTTCAGTGCTTAGTGTACTGCCACCTATGTGGTAATTCATGGGTACATGTTTTTTCCTAAAGGGCATAACTATACATTTCTTGGCATTAAGCTTGAGCCCATGGCTCTGTAAGTATGTTTCTGTAAGGCCCTTTTGTAGAATATCTACATCATCTGGGGATTCAGTAATAGCTCCCAGTTTGCAGTCATCTGCGAACTTTGTTAGCTAGAGTCCCTTAGTGTTGGCCTGTACTTCAGAGAAGTAGATGCCAAACAAGAGCGGTCCCAGGACTGAACCCTGAGGTACTCCACTTGTCACTTATCTGGAGCTGGATTTGGAGTCAGCTACTTTTACAGTCTGGGTTTTGCCAGTAAGCCAGTTGGCAACCCATCAAGTGACTTAGGGATTTATGCCCAGCTTAGTAAGTTTATCTATGATTCCAGAGTGGGGGATGGTGTCAAAGGCCATGGCGAGGTCCAGATAGGCTGTGTGGACCACCTTACCCTCATCCAGAGCTCTGGAAACTGATTCAAAGAAGTCAATCAGGTTCAAGAGACAAGATCGGCCCTTCATGAACCCAAACTGGGTGGGGTCCAGTGTTTGAAGGCTGCCACTGTCTTTGTTTATAAGTTCCATGATAATGCATTCCATGCCCTTGCAGATGAGGCTAGTCAGACTGCTGAGACGGTAGTTCTCGGGATCCAAGGTGGATCCCCCCTTGTGAAGTGGGATAACTGTAGCTGAGCGCCACTCAGTGGGCACGAAGCCTGAGGTGAGGCTATGATTAAATATGACACTTAGGTGAAGTGCCAGTTCATTTTGTAGTTCATGTAGTACACAGCCAGGGATATCATCTGGTCCCATGGATGCTGTATTCCTAGCTTTGGAGAGTGCGGTTTCTACCTGTGTGGCTGTGATTACCAGAATTTGACAATCTTTTGGTATTGAGATGGGCCCTTTAGGGGGTGAGAGGGGGGTGAAGTTGGCACTAAATCGATCTGCCAGGATACTGGCAATATCCTTGGGATCAGTATATTTAATGCCATTCTGTTGTAGCTCAGAGCAGATCTGAGCATTGCCATTTAGATTCTTGACATAACTGTAGAATGCCTTGTGGTTGTCTTTGGAATCTTTGGCAATTTTTATGAGGAATCTCAGCTTCTTACTGAGGCTGGTAAGGGAGTTTTTTTGCATCCTGGGATTTTCCTCTTTTCTGTAACAGTTTCTTCCTTATGTTGTATAGTTTGTTTATGGCAGGGGACCACCAGATTGGCTTCCTTTTTTTGAAGGGAGAGCATCTTGGTTCTATTTGGGATGGCACGATTCATGCACGATTGGATGTGCTCGTAGAGTGCGTTAGTGTAGGATTCAGCAGTCGAACTTTCAGCTCCCGTCTGCATGGGTGTCATGAACTTTGTCACTTCTGACTTGAGTAGCATGAAGTTGGCTTTGGAGAAGTTTTTTATGGAGGTTTCCTTACTGGGGGGTGGGGGTGGGATGTGGATATCAAGGGTGATTAGCTTATGGTCAGACCTGACCAATGAGGGGGTGACCACTGGTGTGGAGCATCTATCTCCCATGTTGGTAATGACCAGGTCTAGGATATTGGAGCCCCTGGTGGGACAATGGATTAGTTGATTCAGGGTGCTGGAATTTATGAATTCCAAGAACCGCTGGGAAAAGGTGTTGGTAACCGAGTAGTTTTCCCAGTTAATGGCAGGGTAGTTGAAATCACCCAGTATTAGGGTGCTTGGTTGTATCTTAATATTTTCCAGTATGTTTAGAAAGGTGTAGTGAGAATCTTGGGGCATGATGGGGGATCTGTAGCAAGCTACAATTTGGATTACAGTCTTACCTAGTGTTAGTTGCACCTGGAGAATTTCAGATGCATTGTGTTGGGCAACTAGCCTGGAGGTGTGAATATCCTTGCTGAATATGGACACTCCTCCACCTTTAGTGTTTCGGTCTTGGTTTGGTGGCTGAAAAGTGTGGTAAGAGTTGTAGCTTGGTATTGCAGGGGTGCTCTCTGGAGCCTTGAACCAGGTCTCAGTTACTGCACAGATAACGATGTTCTCCATTTTTGGATGTGCCCCGAAAGAGTGCATTTTGAGGTTTAGATTTGTAGCATTGAGTAGCATTACCTTCAGATTTTGCATGTTTGTATGTTACAGTGGTGGTTTTGTCCTTTGAACCTTGCCTGAAAAAGGCACTATAGGGGTGGCAAGAGCTTTAGCCAGTAACCTGAATCCCAGGGGCGACAGGTGCAGACCATCTCTGGCAAAGCATCGTGGATTGTCGATCATGTCATCCCAGGCAGACAGATACTGGATCCCCTTTGAATGACACCAGAAGCTTAACCAATTGTTGAAGTCAATCATTTTGTCCTTATACTGTAGTATCATTCTGGGCAAAAGCAGGATGCTACTCAGGGCTAGGGTCATACCTGCCTGGGCCACTTGATCCGAGAGCTCTTCCATGTGTCTATTCATGTAGTCCAGGGAGGTACGTCTCAAGTCATTCACTCCAGCATGGACAATGACAGAGTTGTATTTGTACTTGTTGTGGAGTGACATGAGTGCATGCGTTATGTGGTGGATCCTGGCACCTGACAGGCAGATGACTGTACTTTTTTCCTTGTTCAGCCTGGTGAGTGAGACATCAGTGTGCCTGACTATAGAGTCACCTATGACTAAAGTGGTAGGTACGTTGTCTTGCCTTAGGGGCTGTTGCTGGGTGGCATACTGGTGTTGTGAACTATGTGACACTTTGGTTGTGACTGGTGTGATTGTGTGTCTCAATAGCATATAAATGTTCATATATTCTTTTGCATAGGGATCTCTCTGTTTTACCCATGTAGAACATGTAACAGTCTTGACAAATAACTATATATATTAACTCACTGATATCACAGTTCCCCTTTTTTAAGTAAATCTTTCTCTGGGGGTCACCTACCATTAATTCCTTACCTGTGTAAATGTAGGGACAATACCTGCATAAACCACAGCTAGTTGTACCTCCTTGGGTGGGTTGTTGGTGGATGGAATGTTCAAACAAAAATTTCAAGTTGTGTCCCACCTTAGTTGTAAATAATGTTTTTTCTCCCAGTTTGTTACTTAACTCTTGGTTACATTGCAATATTAACCAGTTGTGAGTCAAAATATCCTTGACTTTACCATCAAACGTTCCAAACTGTGTAACCATAGTATTGGTATATTCTTGTTTTTTTATTATTATTGGGTCTCACCACCCTATTTGTGGTTGTATCTTGACCTAAAAGTGGAACAAACTTGTTTTCCCACCCCCTCAGAATTATGTCAGCCAAATTGTAAACCATTTTGGGGGGTACCCTCTGGACAGAAACATAGAACTCAAATTTCCTAGTTCTAATTTAAAATTTGTAATAGTAGAGCACATTCTGGCTCAAATTTTTGTGAATACATAAACAACATTTGTGAATATTTTAAGTTCACTTATAATTTCCATGCTACAGAAATTAACTACCTGGATGTCACCATTAAAAATAACTATGAAACACAAGGGTTTACATCCAAGGTTTTTCGCAAGTCCACATATTCAAATAGTTTTTTGGCATTTTAAAGTAACCACCCATATTACATCAAAAGAAACCTAGTTAGAGGCCAGATGATCCAAGTTGGGACACAACTTGAAATTTTTGTTTGAACATCCCATCCACCAACAAAACACCCATGGAGGTACAACTAGTTGTGGTTTATGCAAGTATTGTCCCTACATTTACACAGGTAAGGAATTAATGGTAGGTGACCCCCAGAGAAAGATTTATTGAAAAAAAGGAACTGTGATAGCAGTGGGTTAGTATATATAGTTATTTGTCAAGACTGTTACATGCTCTATGTGGGGAAAACAGAGAGATCCCTATGCAAAAGAATATATGAACATTTATATGCTATTGAGACACACAATATTAACAATGCATTATATAAGCATACACTCTCTTGTGGGGTTAGGCAAGGATTTCATTTTGGTATCTTGGAAATTATTAAGAAAGATATTAGAGGGGGGATTGGTCAAATAACATATATAGAAGTGAGTATAGATGGCAGATTTTGTTAAATGCCACCCACCCTACAGGTCTGAATGACCATGTTTCCCTTGTACCTATACTTAAAGAAAGAGCAAATAAACTATGAACTGTGAAAGGTTTTATAGAAAGTTTTTGAATAATATATGTTTGTTTTGTATTCATATTAATAACTATTTAATATTTATATTAATAATTATTTTCATTTAAAATGGTAATAACTAATACATTGTGATTTTAGAATGACTACTTGAATGTTTTAAAAGTTCATGAACACTCTTATTGGATAATTTAATTATTTAAGCACCTAATTGATGTTAATTAATTCAAGGATAAAAGCACTTTGTGACTGGATGTTAACTGTTTTGATAAAGTCCTGTAGTGTGGCAGACGAAAGCACTTGACTTATTTTGTGGCTGCGAATAAATGTAAGAATTTTACTTTGGACTCTTCTTTTGGTATCAGGTCTGGTTCCACAAGGTGTGTTGGTTTATACAGTTTTTGTTTCTCCTCAGAGAACGCTTTTTTCTTTCTCTACTTATAGTTACTACCACCCCTAAGCTCTCCCTACCTTCTCTGCCTGTATTTTCTAACTATCCTAATACATCTCTACACACCTACCTTCTCTACTGATTGTTTGTTGTGTGCATTCCGCTCTTTGCTCATCCAGCCAGCTGGTGTAGCCCCTCTCCGGTCGCCCTCACTAGCTCGGGCTCACTTCGCTCCCCTCCCCTACTCCCAATTCCCACCCACCCCCACTACATTTACATTTATCTTTATGCATAACCACACCTTCCACCTCATTGCCCAATCACGTACATCTACCCATATCATCCAACTCTCCTCCTAAGCCCCTCCCTTAAATAACTCCACTCTACTACTCCTCCTATCAGTGATATACCAACTATCATTCCCAAACCCTACCCTGCACAAAGACTACAATCCACTCTTCTTATTAACATGTTACTAGTACATATTGCTTCCATAATTGTACTACTTACACTTTCTCTCCTCACCTCTTACCATACCCACCTACAGGTACCCCACATTATGCAGGTACTGCTGCCTCTCATCATAAGTACATTCAATCTTACTTCTCTATCTCTTCCTCTATCCTTACCCATCACCCACCAACTACTCGTGCTTTAAAATACTACCTCACCCCAAATATCATCAACCCTCCCTAAAATTCAACAGACAAATCACAAAACTCCTACAGTCCATTCTCTACATTGCCTCTAAATAATCTCACTCTGGGGATATTCATCCCAACCCTGGACCAACAATTACTACAAACCTACCCCCCCTGCAAATTCCCCTTCTCCACAATAGTCTAAATCAACTTCCTAGGAAAACTACTGACCTACTGTTTCTTAATATAAACTGTATAAGTATCCCCAACAAAATCCATGACCTGCACACCTGTCTTTCTCTATACCTGCCAGACATAGTGGTTATAACTGAGACTTGGCTAAAGCCACATATCAACGACAATGAAATTATGCCCCAGGATACAATATACTAAGGAAGGATAAAAAGGACAAAAAATGTGGTGGCATTGCTATATTATTTAAGAACCATCTCACAGTGCAAATACTAAGTATACAATATCCCTCTGTTGACAATGCAGAAATATTGTTCACCCAACTGCAACTCAACTCCAAAAAACTAATAAACATAATTGGATGCTATATACCTCCCAGCAGCAATATAACCACTCCAAAAAATCTGCTCGATTGGTCCTGTTTATCTCTCCAAAATGAAACCATCATTCTGAGTGATTTTAATATAGATTAGCTATCCTGTAACTCTTCCACCTCAACAAATCATATTAATCTCCATGGCTTTATCCAAGCCATCCAAACTCCAACAAGAATTGACAAGACAACTAAGAGAGAATCAGTCCTTGACTGGATTCTAACCAATCAACCTAGCCACCCATCTCTTGCAGGTTGCCTCCCCGATGGTCTAAGCGACCATCTGCCAACCATCCTTCTATGACAACACAATCATAATCCCAAAGATACAGTCTATCATTTTAGTAGAAAGAAAAAGAACTTTAACCCCATCAATTTCACAGTAGAACTAAAACATTGCAATTGGGCACCCCTGAAATACCTGGAATTAAATGAGGCAGTTACTGACTTTAATAACACCTTCTTAAATGTATTAGATCTTCATGCCCCTCCTAGAACCATAAGAACCAGATCTAATCCCACTCCATGACTTACCAAAGAAACCAAAGCCCTACTCAAAGCTAGAGATAAAGCATGGGATCACTGGAAAACTGTTAAGTCCCCAGCTGCAAAACAAAAATATCAGGAGCTTAGGAATAAAGCTAAGAAACTAGTAACACTTGACAAAATTAATTACTACTCCAATCTTCAAATCAAGCACCAAAACAGCCCTCAAAAATTTTGGGCAGCCATCAACAAATTACTACTACCAGGCAAAACTGGTACCCCCTCTCCCACCTTAGTAAATAACTCTGACAGCATTCCCACTCAATTTAATAAATTCTTTACTGAAACAATACTGACCCCAGCCAACCAACAGAAAAATCAACACACACACTTCCTCTGAACCCATCACTGCTCCCATAAGGAATAGCTCCTTCAAATTCCAGTCAGTCTCTATAGATCAGATAAAAAAGTACCTCAAAAAACTTAAACCCACTACTCTGGCTGCTGACAAATTACCAGGGGAATTCTTAAAAATTGCTGCCGATGCAGTGGCCTACCCTATAGCCATTCTAATTAACAGATCCCTCTCAGAAGCCACGTCCCAGAGATATGGAAAATATCTAACATAATCCCCCTACATAAAGGAGGTAACTCTACAGAGCTTACAAACTACCGACCTATAGCAATCCTATCCCCTCTAACAAAAATCCTTGAAAAGTGCATACACTTCCAAATGATTCACTACCTGCACACACTCAGGCGCTTGTCAAACACCCAGCACGGCTTCCAACACTTCCATAGTACCACCACTGTCTTATTGTCCTTCTCTAACACAGTAAACTCTCATAGAAATGCTGGTAAATTTGTTTCTGCCACTTTTCTTGAACTCTCAAAGGCCTTCGATATGGTTAGACATGACATTCTTATCAAAGAACTGTCCGAATTAGGACTCTCTCTTCCAGCCATAGCCTGGTTCCAGGGCTATTCAGCTGGTCGTCAGCAAGCAGTCTTGTGGAAACAAGAACTTTCACCCCTTCGCCCAGTTAATCTTGGTGTTCCCCAGGGTTCTATGTTAGGCCCTCTGCTGTTAACCCTCTATACCAATAGGCTTCATTCCTCCACTCCCAAAGCATCTGTCATCCAATACTCTGATGATTCTATGTTAATTTGTTCAGCTTCCTCACTACAGGAACTTCACACATTAACTCAGGAATCTTTCCTCTCTATAGAAACATGGCTATCCAATATCCAAATCATCCTAAACCCTGCTAAAACCAAACTACTACTCTTTAAACCCACTAGGTCCACCTTATCAACTTCTACCTTTAATATCATGTCCAGTAACAAAACTACTATCTCTCCCACACAACACACCAAACTCCTGGGCATTGAGACTGATAACAATCTAAGATTTGATATTCATATTTCCCAGACCATCAAGAAAGTTCACAAAAAACGAGGTACCCTCTATAGAAATAGACAATTCCTTACCCAACAAACAAAACCTACTATATCTCACACTCACCTTATTTCTACCCTCATCTAGGCCTCACCTATTCTCACCAACCTTAGAAAAGCAGACCTAGCTAAGCTCGACTCCAGCTATAACAAAATAGCTAGATTTACCTTTGACTCCCCATTTAGATCTCACCACTGCTCATCCTTGAAGCTGCTCAATTGTCTGGAACTTCCTCAACTCCTGCATTACAACCAACTCTCTCTGGCCCATAAAATGTTATATCAACCAGAAAAAAACCCTGCATTGCAAAGCCTACTTCACCTCCACACCAATAACAGAACTCTTTGCTCCAGTAACAAACTTATTCTCACAGTAACTAAGTCAAATAATACAGCAGGTGATGCCTTCTTTTCTAATTATGTATCCAAAATATGGAATGCTCTACCCTATAACATAACTACTATGACATCCTTCATACAGTTCAAAAAAGCATTAAAACTGCATTTCACTAATAACTGGCTATGCTCTTGCACTTCACCAGGCTAGACCCTCCTCTATGTTAGACCCTACACCACCTTAACTATCTCACACCTCAAGAGGAACAGATAGGTCTATGCTCTATTACTGTAGAAATACATACAATATAATAAATGAGATTGTTATGGTTTAGACCCCAATAACCTTTAAGAAGTTGGTGGTTTATACATGACTCCCTCCAGCAATGACTGAGGTCATTTTATATATATATATATATATATATATATATATATATATATATATATATATATATATATATATACATATATCTTTAGACTAATGAAACTATTACTGTAAGATTTTTCTGTTTTCACTAATTGTGACTGCTGTGTATGAATATATTACTATTAATTAAGACTCATTGCATTTTCTATCTAAATATACTTTGTAAAATTGTAGATACATGTTATTCATATGTGTGGAGCTTTTCTCCCCGGGCCTCCACTGAAAATGGACCTGTGTCCAGTGGACTATCCCGGTTAACAAATGTAAAATAAATAAATACATGCCTGAAGTCTGGAGGGATAGGGATGTGATGATAAGCATCTTTTAAGACTAGGGTTATCAGGAAACTTGAAAGAGGAAGGAGAGGTAATAGGATGTAATTGGCAGCATTTTGAATTTTGGAAAAAAAGATCTAGAATTGGTTTCCAAGCATTTTCTTTCTTTGGCACTAGGAAAACACTTCCCCATCTGAGAAGGAAGAACCAGTTCTATCACTCTTTGGGGCAGTGTGTGATGAAAAAACAGAAGAAACAAAAGAGTCTGATCTGGAGGATGAAGAATGACCCCCTGGAAAGGAGGAATTTTTTCCTACTGCCATCTGTAACCCTGATAAAGGATTTTCAGAACCCATTTGTCTAAAACAATCTGTTGCCAAAGAGATAAATAGAGATTCAGACTTTCTGGAAGAAAAAAATGTCTAAGGGTGGGAGGGGGTCACAAAGTCTATTGAACAGTCATTCAAATTTGTTGGAATGTCCCTGGTTTTGGGAAGGTTCAGACTTCTTTTTGGAACCCCCTTGTCATTTCTTCTTAAACATCTGTTTACCTGAATATTGTTGAGACTATTTATTCTGGGGTTTTTTTGCCAAAATTGCATAAGATAATAAAAAATCCCTAGGTTCATAGGTGTTTACTAGGCTAACAACCACAAGGGCCTTTTTAAGCCTAGCCATGCATCCCAAATCTCTGACAACTTTTTTTATCACTTCTGCAGCAGAGGGGCCAAACATTAAATCTTTAACCATGGGAAAATTTTAAATCTAATTTTTAACATCATCTAGGTGGTTCTAAGAATGCAGCCATGCAAACGTTCTCAAAATGATACCAGAGGCTATAGCCCTGGAGGAAATATCAACAGAGTCATATACATATTGCAAACAATGGGTAGTGACCTACACAATAGAAGAAACTAAGTTGTTTAAAACAGATTTTTCCTTACAAGAAGAAACTGCAGATAAAACATTCCTCATACCTTCACAATTTGTCAGAACAAACTTTAACATATGAACCTGACAATTAAAAATTCTGAAAATCAAAGTTGCAGAAGTATACATATTTTTCACATACATATCAACAATTTTCCCATCCTTATCAGAAAGAATAGAATCTAAATTAACTCAGAGCTTAACAGCAGAAGGATTCAACTAAAGCTATAGTTGCTGGGTCAGGTTTAGGAATAGTGTATTAACATTTTAAAAACAAGGAACATTATACATCCTACCTGCCTTTTTAGGAACAGCTGGCTGACTAACAGGAAAATTGCAGGCAGTAAAGCACACATCTTCTAAAGTAGATGGAACAGGAGAATGGGTGCAGGTTCTGGAAAATCCTTCTGTAACAACTCATTGTATTTTTTGAGGGACTGAGAAACTCAGTATTCTCCCACTGAAAACACTGGCATATTCTAACAATAGTTTCAGAGAAAGAGAACCCCCCACAGGGAGAATTAGGAACTGAGATCTCCCCTGAGTCTGAATCAGAAGTCTGAAGAAAAAACCCTGCATCCATTCCTGCTTCTTCCTGTTCCACTCAGAATCCCTCTTTCTTTTAACAGAAACCACTTTACAAGAAGGATCAATAGTCTGAATTAAACCCTGAGCCAGACCCTGTAAACTATTATTTTCCATAGAAATTTCAGATGGAGTAGATATATGCTTGGTTTTCTCTTTCTTTTTTTACAGGAAAATGAGGCCAACCATGTTACTAACGGCAGCAACTGCTTCCCCAGGGATGGGCACAGAATTCTGACACAACAGAAAAACCTCCCATGTTCCATCTCCCAGGGCCAACAAGAGTGGCTATGCCTTACTCACCAAGAGGAGCCCAACAGCCGCAGAACACATGGATAATGCCTGGTCCATACTGGCTGTAGGTGCTACACCAGAGGGATCAAGGATAAAAGAGGAGTGCTCTGAGGTACAACACACAGCCATGACAGTCACCCACCTACAGCTAAGGTAAACTGCTACCTGCTGTGATGGCAAAGGCTGTTTGTTTAACTTTTGCTTTTTGTGGCTGGAAGAAGGAATGACCATAGGACAGGTAGTCTGTTCCATGGTCAACATGAAAATGGTGCCATTTTCCTGGGGAAGATAAGCAGCAATTGCTGGTAAACACTATCAGTCAAACATAT
This sequence comes from Protopterus annectens, assembly GCF_019279795.1. Classification (NCBI taxonomy): domain Eukaryota; kingdom Metazoa; phylum Chordata; order Ceratodontiformes; family Protopteridae; genus Protopterus; species Protopterus annectens. The sequence continues at coordinate 415,670,595 of NC_056742.1, forward strand.
AAAAACAAAGCTCAGAAATCACCACAACTGTATATTCAAACTTTAATGACAATAAAATAATAAAACAATATAAATTAAATTACAACAAACTGGCAAGTATTTTCACAGTTTCACAACCGCTTCCTCAGACCATTAATCAAACAAATCTATTGAGGCTATTTTAAAGGCAGGATTAGCCAGAGTGTCAGCGGACCATCATATCCACACAGTATAAACACTTAAAAACATGAAGACTCTGTTATATAATAAACATTAAAATCTAGTCACATTTCTATTAAAAAACTTAAAAATCTAATCATATACTTGTGCAGCTTAGTGTATATCTAAATAGACAGAGACATCATGACTGTATACATATGGCTCCATCTTACTACAAACACAAGTAAACTTTCCAATATTAAAATGGTCTTATTAATAACAGATTTTGTCAAAGAATAATCAATTAATAAACCATCATAAATGTAGCCTTTCGCTTCTAAAACTTAAACCAAGACTTGCAACAACTACTGATGTCTATTGCAAATCAGTGGAGGAGTGACCATGTTTTCAGTACGGGTTTTAAAGAAACATGCCCGTTAATACCTGAAAATCTACCAGCCCTTAATTCCATTATCCAACCTTCTTCCTTCACTTCACTTTTATTCTTAATATCACCTCTTCTAGCATCATCATAAATCAATACTAAGACAAAAAAATTAAACTTATGATTAATGCCAGAGTCTTTAACATGTAGTGCTAGGGCATTACTAATTTTAAGATTTTTTTATGTCATTCAAATGCTCGAGAATCCTATCTTTAAAACACTTGTTGGTTTTACCAATATAACAAGCATAACAAATTTCACAAAATGCAAAATAGCAAATCAAATTCTCCATCATACAGTCAGCGTAAAATGAAAACTCTATAGAGTGTTGCAGAATAGGATGCTCGAAGTAACAGTTGGAATATATATGCTTGCAGGCCTTACGACTTCTACACTGGAAAGTGCCTTTATGCTGTGAAAATAATAATTATTCTTACTATCATTACCTTTATAGCATAACTGCCTCAGAAACTGGGTTCATCACCAAGCTTATCCCTTAATTCAGTATTGTATGCAGTATACCCCAATTCTTTTTTATATCATCACAAACAAAACTAACATCACTTGAGTATGTTAAGGAAACCTAAGTTACTTCTTATTACGATGTCTATCTAGTGTTAATACTTTCACCTATCAAGGGAGTATCAGAAAATATGGTTTGGCTATATCAGTTCTTTCTTTACTAACTCTGGCTATACAGGCATCAGTCTCTGTTCCTGATATCCTGTAGCCAAAAAAATCAGATTTTAAATCTGGCATAGCCTTATCAAGAGTAATGTCATCATTGTGTAACCTTATGACTCTGAGAAACTGCCCTCAATACATTCCTCTGATCATGTCGAGGGGGCATGCTTTTCTTGTGTAAGAGTGAATTTTTTTTACATGTTTTCTTATGCAATTCATTTTTGAAACATCCTAGTATGTTCCTTTGCACTTTGATATGTAAGAATTCAATGAAATTTGGAGAACTCAACAAAGAATTTCAGGTAGGAAGTAGTCTTGTGAAGGAACTCAATAAACCAGTCAAGCAAATCCTGTGTACCGTCCCACAACAAAAAATGTTGTCGACAAAGCATTTATAGTAAAAAATGTACCTCACAAAAACATTGTCTTTCAGTACACAATTCAGTTCCCTATGAGCCAACACAAGGTTGGTATAGGTGTTGGCACAAGCTGTGCCCATGGCTACATCTATCTTCTGCAGGTAGACTCTTCACCAAATAGAAAGACATTGTTTTTTAATATTAATTCAAGTAAAGTACAGATTACCTCTATCTTAGTATTAGTGAAGACTTATTAGAAATAACTGTAAAGAGTGACGCTACATCGTGTAACAAACAACAGATTCTTACACTAACAGTCCACAAACATTACCTTTTTGACAGCAAAAAACACAGTAAACACTTTAAAACACCAAGCCAGCCCCACAGAAGAAAGATAAACACAATTTCTCCACAGAAAAAAATGTTTTCAGTTACTTTACACTACTTTTAAACTGACAGAAAAAATGAGTTCTTCATTTAAAAGCATATTACAGTCTTGACAGACTGTTAAAAAACAACACTCCTAACTTTAAAATAATTTGCTTGAAAAGAAAAATAATAAAACATCAACAAATTAAGAAAACTGAAGTTTTTTTCCCAAGGAAACTTACCTTCTCAGCAAAGGAACTGTTGATCCTAGGAAGCCTCAGAGAAGCATACTCTTCAGTGGCAGTAAATCTCTGAAGGGCTTTATACCTAAACTTGTCTTTTAGTCAGCTCGGGTGTGTGGAATGTGTCCTGAAGCTTTGGAATCTAGCTGGCTGTTACATCCTTGGCAGGATATAACCTATATAGATATGGTTAAGGCTACAGCAGCAGTGATCAATATGATAAACATCGAATACTATGGGGCTATTAAACAATTTTGGTCTCCTCTAGTAACCCATTTTTAAGCCATATGTACCGCGGTGGTGGTGCTGCGGTAGCGTTGTCGCCTCACAGTTAGACGTTGCCCGTTCGATTCTCAGCTAGAGCGTCTACTGTGTGGCGACATGCGTGAATGGGCGTTCCTTCGTTGAAGGTTGTGCGTTAGGCCCGGCAAGCCAGCACATAAAAATCGACTGCCAATCATTAGCAGACCGGAGTTCCGCTGTGGCGACCCCTAACCGGGAAAAGCCGAAAGACACAACAACAAAAAAAATCTTTACTATTTTTTCTACAGCCTTTCTCTATGACTCTGGCATTCTGAAATGTATCAAGTTAACCTTTAATCCTAGAATGATATCAATACAGCACTGAATCAGGTTTGTTCAACCGGCAGTTCTGAATCTGAAAAAAGTTCCTCATTTCGTAACAGAATTTTCTTTTTATATCTTAATTCAGAGACTTAGCATATCATCTACCTAAACTGCAGACATTGAGATATGTTTTCTTTCTTCAGTTACTTGTCACTGTTGCTAACTAACAGAGGTTTTACTTCCTTACAAGGCATTTGAACAATGATGCGGTATTATCTGTTCTGGTCTTCTCTGTCTGTCTTACTGGTCTATCTAATTCTGAAGTTTACATTACTTTTTTTCTGTTGATTCAAATGGGTCATGCCATTTGGCCAAAAATTTGTTTTCTGGTGAGGGAACCAGAGCTAACACTTGGTCTCCAGCTTTAAATTCCCTGGTCCTTGCATTTCTAGTATATCCCTCTGTGTAGCCTGGGCAGTTTCCATGTACTTCCAGAGTATGATCATCCACACTTTCAGCCTAACATGTATGTTGATATAGTGTTCTATAACACTTTTAAGAATAGTTTTCTCTTCCTTCCATGTTTCTCTGGAAATATTTAACAGTCTCTGAAGCTGACTGCCATATAATAACTCAAAAGGACTGAATTCTGACATGGAATGTTCTGATAGGCAGGAGACATTGTATGAACTGGCCCAGTTGTTGCCATTTTCCTCAATAACTTTTTCTCAGCACATGTTTTAATGTTTGACTAAAGCAACCAGCCAATCCATCCAGCTGAGGATGGTACACTGAGGTTATTATTTGTGTGACCTTAAACATTGGAACAGTCAGTACACTATTTTGGACATAAACTGGACACAGCAGAATATCTCTGGTCAATACCAAATGTTTATATCTCCTCTGAAAACAATAAAACTTTTAAATGAGGACAGGCACCAGTCTTAGAAAAACAGTGTAATGTATTGTACAAAGACATACAAGTGCAGGCTCTTCACAAAATAAATGTTTTATTTCTTAACAAACATTTCACAAGTGCCTTAAATATAGTCCCATACAGCTTGGATAGAATATATATAGGTTTTCTCTCTCTGTCTCTCTGCCTTTCAGTAGCTTTCTCTCCTACATTCTCAAACCAGTAACAACCATAAACTTCCTTCTGTAGTCTTTTCCTGATCATCATTCCCTCTGCTGTCGTTTTTCCAGATCTGTTGCTCCGGACATCAATTCTGCCTCCAAGAAGGGCAAACTACACCCTGCATGGCTTACCCCAGTGCTCCATTTATACAACATTAATTGTTTCATTAAGTAAACCTGTTGTAGTTAGCATAGCAAAGCTTCTTTCTACCCTTAAAATGACATTACTATTTAAAACTGACAGCAACAGAAATTCACACCAGGGTTATCATGTACGACCCTGCTAGATTTGGCAGATGAGCCCTATTAACTGCTCGGGGGGGGGGGGGTGTTTAAGTGTGTGTCTGCTTCAAAGGTTATATGGTTAGGCTTCTCTTGGTCCAATGATCAGTTGCCTAATATTATTCCTGTACTCCTCTCTG